>NC_091985.1:198157695-198236146 GCF_044704955.1 Pristiophorus japonicus | reverse complement strand
AACACGGGCCCAGTGGCCTTTTTGCGAGTGGTGTATGTTCTCTGTCCCGGGCAGACCACAAACAGTCCATATCCCTCTACCATTAACGGAGCTCCCTCTCGTTTTCCCGTTCCGGGAAGCGGGACAATGCGGCAGGAGAGCGGGAGGGGCCATTCCCAAGCATGGCCCCCACCCCCCCCCCCCCGCAATCCCACCAACTCGATCGACACCCCGGCTGGGAACTGAGGCCCATAGGCGCTAAATGTTACGTCTTTAGATGCTCTGATAATGACTCCACGAGGCAATGTGTTGTACTTGAACTGTAGTGACCTTAGTCCTTTATTGATAACTCCAGAGTGAGGATCACACCTAGTGGCCTGCCTTTTATACTCGGCCTGGCACACCTGTACAGGTAAGCTACAAGTTTCCCATTGCGGTGCCCTCTGGTGGCACACCTTGTAATAGTACAAACCATAACCATGTAGGATACATGACATCACTCTCCCCCAAGCCTTTAGTGCAAATCGCCTTTGCATTGACTGTGCTCTGGGCTTAGCTCTAACTGGTTGACACTTGGCGGGTCGTTTCCATCTTGGGTGAGTGGTTAGTGTTTTGTTGGCAGTAGAGTGCTGGTGGTTTCTGTTTGTGTGTGTCCATGACCACTCCACTCTCTTTCTCCCCCCCCCCCCCCCCCCCCCAACCCCCACATATAGATTATGCCGTTGGCTCATTACATTCATATACATTCAAGTCCAAAAAATATTTTCCATTCACATTGTTGCATTCGTGGTACATGCTTGGAATATTCTTGGAGTCAGTGCAGGGGTCAGTACTGGTGCGTGAGGACAAACTAGTACCAGAACTGCTGGATGGTGTCCAGGCAGTCTGGTGGCGGTGCGGTGCCCGGTGCTGGCAATGGGAACCCAGTTGGCTCAAGTTGCCTGCTCTTGGGGCTTTGGCCATTGCTCCTAGCGTTGGGCAGGTTCACAGATGCCTGTGACCTCCCTGTCCTCTCCTTGCGCTCTGGGTCACTGCTGCTGCCTGATGAGCAGTCGTCTGGCATTGCACAGGGAACTGCTGACTCGCTTGCCTGGGCGTTATTTGGCTTGGGATCCTGGCTGGTCTATTCCTATTTGAGAGCACTGTAGCGGGTGGCCCTTCATTCTTGGGTATGGCTTTGGTGACGATAGGGTCTGGGGGCTGCGCCTTAGCACAGTTTGCTCTTTCAGGCTCGTGGCGTTTGGTGCCGTCGGGTGCCTGAGTGGTGGAGCCGATCAGGTGCAGGGTATCGATGCTGGTGCCGTTGCCCTCCTGAGATCGCTTGCTCTGCAGCTCGTGTGTGTTGGCTGCTTGTGGCCACACTCCATGATGCATCACTCTGGTCCCAGGGACGCAAGCTACTACATTGGGTAGCTCGCTGGACCTGTGTGCTCCCGATGGGTGTCTGCCTGCTGCATTGACTGAGTACAGTTAAAATCTTACATCGCACAACGTTTCACTACTCATTGTAAATAACCTGCAGCTCCGATCGCGATCGCGTGCCTTTTCTTTGCTTATTGCATGCACACAATGCTGATCATCACTTACACATTTTACATCGAACTCTCAGCTGCTCTTACATTGATTGAGCATGTGGAACTGTCCCTATAATTGTAGTGGGTTGCAGGCCTCCTTTAAGAGAGCCTTGCTGTCTTTACCACAATCCTCTTCTTCGTTTGGTGCCACGTGTTGCTCCATCAGCGCTGCACCTCGTGGTCTGGCCGTGGCCATCTTTTTCTTCAGCGCATCACCTCATGGTTTGGGCGCCATCTTTCCTCCGCACACAATGTCGACTGCGGTGATCCTCTTCTCCCTGAGTTCTCCCTCCAAAACTTTGGATCTGATTTTCTTCCTCCGGAGTCCTGCCACTGGAACCTGGAAGATGCGTTCAGGTCGTCTCAGCTGGATCATCTCCACGCAGTCATGCAGGGCGGTCTGTGCCTCGGGTGCTGTGCTGGTCTGCTCTCTGGTGCCGGGTCCACCCTCAGGTGAGGGCTTGCTTTGCCTCTGATCGAGGAGGACATCGATTGCTGGAGGGATGAAATCTTTCCAACTCCAATGGACCTTCTCCATCCACCTTCTTCCGAATAGCGTTGGTCCATCACCTGCAACAATCCACAGAGGTAACTTGTGCACCGTGCCATCATGGAGTACCTTTAGACCCGCACTACCAATGACTGGGATAAGATTATTGGTGTAGGTGCGCAGCTTTGCCTGAACCGGGACCAACTTGGGTCGTTCAGTTTGATTGTCCAATAGCCTCTCAAAGGCTTCTTGATTCATTACTGACTGGCTCGCCCCCGTGTCCACTTCCATGAAGGCTGGAAGGCCATTTATCTCGACTTCCATCCTCAACGGAGAACATTCGGTGGTGCAGGTAAACATGCCATGCACCTCATCGTGGAGCTGAGCTGCCTCTCTGCCTATTGTTTCATAATCCGCGCTGGATTCATGGCCATCTGCAGACTCTTCATCAACACAGTGAGTCATATTTCTGTTACACATTTGCTGGAGGTGGCCCTTTGTGCTGCAGCCTTTACACACAGTCTTTAAAGCGGCACTGGTGAACCCTGTGATTCCCTCCGCAACGCCAGCATGGAGCAACTCGATTAGCCCCCCCTCGGCGGACTCTTAAGTTAAGGGACTCTGGGGCCTGTTCTCTCTCCCCTGAGAGGGTTCACGTTCCAGCCTCTAACAGGCACCACTCGGTGCACAGTACCTGACGGGTTTGAGTCCTGAGGGTGAGTCATCTACCTAGAGCCGCAGGTCGAGGTCGTGAATGCCTGGATCACAGAGATGGCCTTCTGCAGTGTGACTGTGGTATCCGCCGATAGCTTATGAAGAAGGCCCTCATGGCCAATTCCAATGACAAAGATGTCCCACAGCGCTTCAGTGAGGTGGTCGCCGAAATCAAACGGTGCCGCCAGCCTCCTGAGGTCTGCAGCATATTTCGCGATCTCCTGGCCTTCAGGCCATCGGTGGGTAGAAAACCGGTGTCTGGCTGTGAAGATGCTCTCTTTGGGCTTGAGTTGCTCTTGGATCAGCGTTACAAGCTCCTCGTACGTCTTGGTCGTCGTCTTCGCTGGTGCCAGCAAGTCCCTGACGAGGCCATAGACAGTGGGCCCACAACTGGTTAGCAGGCTAGCTCGGCGCTTATCAGCCAGTGTGGCCGGATTGTCGCCTGCCCGGTTGTTTGCTGTGAAGAAATGGTCGAGCCTCTCCACAAAGGCGTCCCAATCATCACCATCGGCGAACTGCTGCAACGTACCAAGGGTAGCCATTTTCGCGTGAAGGTCCGTAATCTCATCGCCAATTGTTCTGTCTTTACATGTTCTGATAATGACTCCACGAGGCAATGTGTTGTACTTGAACCATAGTGACCTTAGTCCTTTATTGATAACTCCAGAGTGAGGATCACACCTGGGGGGCCTGCCTTTTATACTAGACCAGGCACACCTGTACAGGTAGCCTGCAAGTCTCCCACTGCGGTGCTCTCTGGTGGAACCCCTTGTAATAGTACAAACAGTAACCATGTAGGATACATGTCACTAAAGGTGGGTAGCCAAGATTGAAGGTGATGAGGTCCCCCACGATGTCATTCTGGCCACAGCAGTTTAAAGTTCAGCGAATCGTAGCATAGAAAATAGGAGCAGTAGTAGGACATTTGGCCCTTCGAGCCTGCACCGCCATTCAATATGATCATGGCTGATCCTCTATCTCAACACCATATTCCTGCTTTTTCCCCATACCCCTTGATACTGTCTAGAAATCTATCTATCTCCGTATTAAATATGTTCAGTGACTTGGCCTCTACAGCCTTCTGTGGTAGAGATTTCCACAGGTTCATCACCCTCTGAGTGAAAGAAATTCTCCTCATCTTGGTCCTAAATTTCCTACCCCGTATCCTGAGACTGTGACCCCTTGTTCTAGACTTCCCAGCCGGGGCAACATCCTCCCCGCATCCAGTCTGTCCAACCCAGTCAGAATTTTATACCTTTCAATGAGATCCCCTCTCATTCTGCTAAACTCTAGTGAATACAGGCCTAGTCGACCCAATCTCTTCCTCATGCGACAGTGTGAGGAGCAACTTACAGCAAAGAAGGAGGCCATTCAGCCTGTCGTGCCTTTGCTGGCCCTTTGAACGAGCAGTCGTGCTTAGTCCCACAGCCCCACTTTGTGTCCGTAACCGTAAGTCCCTCATAGTTTTAAAGTTATTGATAGAATCAGCTTCCACCACATTTTCAGGTGGAGCGTTCCAGATCCTGACAACTCTGAATGAATAATATTCTCATCTGCCTCCAGATCTTTTGCCCCTGATTTTAAATCTGCGACCTCTATTGTGGTAGTTCACCCACTCGCCACAGGTATTTTTTTCCCCCTATTCACTCTTATCAAAACCTCGCATCCTCTTGAATGCATCTTACTCGGTCACCTCTTAACCTCCCCTGTTCCAAGGAGAGCATAGAAAATAAAAACATAAAAGCAGAGAGCAGTCCTAACTTTTCCAACCTCTCCACATAACAGAAGTGCAACATCCCAGGTCACATCCTGGTAAACCTCCTCTGCGCCCTTTTCTAAGGCCTTGCCATCCTTCATGAAGTGCGCTGCTCAGAATTGTCAGCAATACTGTTGAGCAGGTTGGGCCTATACACCTTGGAGTTCAGAAGAATGAGAGGTGATCTTATCAAAACATCTCAGATAATGAGGGGACTCAACAAGGTGGATGCAGAGAGGATGTTTCCACTCGTAGGGGAAACTAAAACTAGGGGACACAGGGCCCAAGTTTCCACACGATAAAGAGGGGCGCCCGTTTTTCGCGCCTAAAACGGCGCCAGAAAAAAAACTCGATTCTGGTGCGTTCTGCAGCTCCTTGTCTGCCTGGCGCGGCGCCCAGGGGGGGCGGAGCCTACACTGGCGCCGATTTTGTAAGTGGGAGGGGGCGGGTACTATTTAAATTCGTTTTTTTCCTGCCGGCAACCCTGCGCGTGCGCGTTGGAGCGTTCGCGCACGCTCAGTGTGAAGGAAACATTGGCACTCGGCCATTTTTGTAGTTCTTTGTAGCTGTTTAGTTTTTGAACATTTTTTAATAAAACCACATTGCCATCAGCACTGAGAAGGCTGCAGGAAGCCTCAGAAAGTTGAGGCAGCCGTTTCCCGACGACCTCCCCCTTTTGCCCTCGGGAAATGGCTCCTCAATTTCTGAGGCTTCCTGCAGCCTTCTGTCTCCTTCCCTCCCGCCGTCTTGAACGGCTTCCTTCCGCCCCCCCTCCGCGTTCGGTCGGCTCGCTCCCTCCCTCCCCTCTGCCTGCCATTTTGAACGGCTTCCTTCCCCCACCGCGTTCGGTCAGTTCCCGCCCGCCTTTGGGAACGGCTCCCTCGTTTTGTGAGGCTTGCTGCAGAATTCTCCCTGGCTGAAGCACTTTCACACAGGTAGGAAGATGGTTTATTTAATCTTTTCTTTGCTTATAAATGTTTATTCGGGTTGGATTTATTTGTATAATATTTGTAGAAGTATAAATAAGGATTTATTGTAGAATTTAATGACTTCCCTTCCCCCCCCCTCCCCCCACACCTTGTTCTGGACGCCTAATTTGTAACCTGCGCCTGATTTTTTTATGTGTAGAACAGTTCTACAAAAATCTTCACTTGCTCCATTCTTTAGTTTGGAGTACGTTTTCACTGTGGAAACTTTCAAATCAGGCGTCAGTGGCCGGACACGCCCCCTTTTGAAGAAAAAATTCTGTTCCAAACTAGAACTGTTCTACCTGACGAGAACTGCAGAAAAAAAAATGTGGAGAATTGCGATTTCCAAGATAGTCCGTTCTCCACCAGTTGCTCCTAAAAATCAGGCGCAAATCATGTGGAAACTTGGGCCCATAGTCTCAGAATAAGGCACCGCCCATTTAAAACTGATGAGGAATTTTTTTTTCTCAGAGGGTTGTAAATCTGTGGAATTCTCTGCCCCCAAGAGCTGTGGAGGCTGGGTCATTGAATATATTTAAGGCGGAGATGGACAGATTTTTGAACGATTGGGGAGTAAAGGGTTATGGGGAGCGGGCAGGGAAGTGGAGTTGAGTCCATGATCAGATCAGCCTTGATCTTATTGAATTGCGGAGCAGGCTCGGGGGGCCAAATGGCCGACTCCTGCTCCTATTTCTTATGTTCTTATGTACTCCAGTTGAAGCCTGATCAGTGTTTTATAAGGTTCCAGCATGATCTCTCGTGTCATTTGTGGCTCAGTGGGGGGCACACTTGCCTCTGAGTCAGAAGGCTTGTGGGTTCCAAGTCCCACCCCAGAAACTTGAGCACACTAGGCTGACACTCCAGTGCAGTGCTGAGGGAGTACTGCGCTGTCGGAGGTGCTGTCTTTCGGATGAGACGTTAAACCGAGGCCCCGTCTGCCTTCTCGGGTGGACGTAAAAGATCCCGTGGCACTATTTCGAAGAAGAGCAGGGGAGTTAGCACCGGTGTCCTGGCCAATATTTATCCCTCAATCAACATAACAAGAAGTCTGGTCATTATCACATTGCTGTGTGTGGGAGCTTGCTGTGTGCAAGTTGGTTGTCGTGTTGCCCACATTACAACAGTGACTGCACTCAAAGTATCAATTAACTGTAAAGCGCTTTTGAGACATCTAGTGGTTGTGAAAGGCGCTATATAAATCTTAAGTCTTTTCTTTGCTTTTATATTCTATGCCTCTGTTTATAAACCCAAGTAACCCATATGCTTTTTTGACCATCTTATCAACTTGCCCTGCCGCCTTTAAGGACTTGTGTCTACGGGCACCAAGGTCTCTCTGCTCATCTGTTGTCGGCGTTCCTTTCTCCCAACGTAGAACTACTTTGAGAGGTTGGAGAAGAAGCAGGCGGCTCTGGACTTGTACAACGAGGGGCCCAAGAAGGAGCGGACCAAGCTGATCACGCCACAGGTGGCCAAACTGGAGCATACGTACCGGCCAGGTAAACATAAGAAATAGGGGTCGGCCATTGGGCTCCTCGAGCCTGCTCCGCCATTCAATAAGATCATGGCTGATCTGACCGTGGACTCAGCTCCACTTCCCTGCCCGCTCCCCATAACCCTTCACTTCCTAATCGCTCAAAAATCTCTCTATCTCCACCTTAAATATATTCAATGACCCAGCCTCCACAGCTCTCTGGGGCAGAGAATTCCACAGATTTATAACCCTCTGAGCGAAGAAATTCCTCCTCATCTCAGTTTTAAATGGGCGGCCCCTTATTCTGAGACTATGCCCCCAGTTCTAGATTCTCTCGCGAGGGGAAACATCCTCTCTGCATCCACCTTGTCGAGCCCCCTCAGAATCTTACACGTTTCAATAAGATCACCTCTCATTCTTCTAAACTCCAATGAGTATAGGCCCAACCTACTCAACCGTTCCTCATAAGTCAACCCCTTCCTCTCCGGAATCAACCTAATTGAAAACCCCCTAAGCAAGGTGTCCACGCAGTGCCAGGCTCATGTCAAAGGTCAAAGAATGGAATAATACTGGCCCTGTCGTTCCCCGGGGTTCTGAACCAGGAGCTGCGCCCTACAACAACAGCTTGTATTTAAATAGCACCTTTAACATCGGGAAACGTTCCAAGGCACTTCACAGGAGTATTATGAGATAAAAGATTTGACACTGAGCCGCACAAGTAGAAATCAGCGCAGGTGACCAAAAGCTAGGTTTTAAGGAGTGTCTTGAAGGAGGAGACAGAAGCAGAAAGGTTTAGGGAGGGAGTTCCAGAGCTTGGGGCCGCGGCAACAGAAGGCACGGCCACCAATGATGGAGAGATTATATTCAGCAATGCTCAATAGGGCAGACCTTAAGGAGCGCAGACATCTCCGCGAGGGGGGGGGACTGGAGGAGATTACAGAGAAAGGGAGGGGCGAGGCCATGGAGGGATTTGTAAACAAGGATAAGAATGTTGAAATTGAGGCGTTCCTTAATCGGGAGCGAATGTCGGTCAGCGAGCACAGGGATAATGGGTGAGCGGGACTTGGTGCGAGTTAAGACACGCCAAGATTTGGATCACCTCTAGTTTACGTAGGTTAGAATGTGGGAGGCCAGCCAGTCGTGCGTTGGAATAGTCAAGTCTAAAGGTAACAAAGGCGTGGTCGAGGGCTTCAGCAGCGGATGAGCTGAGGCAGGGGCTGAGATGGGCGATGTTAGAGGTGATGTTTGCAGCACGCCAGTTGCAGGAAAAACGCAGGGAGCAGCGCCAGCCCTTATACATGACCTTTTTCGATCTTACAAAGGCCTTTGACACTGTCAACCGCGAGGGTCTATGGAGTGTCCTCCTCCATTTTGGATGCCCCCAAAGGTTTGTCAACATCCTTCACCTGCTCCACAATGACATGCAGGCCATGATGCTTACCAATGGATCCATTACAGACCCAATCCACGTCCGGACCGGGGTCAAACAGGGCTGCGTTATTGCTCCAACCCTCTTCTCATTCTTCCTCGCTGCCATGCTCCACCCCACAATCAACAAGCTCCCCGCTGGAGTGGAACTAAACTACAGAACCAGTGGAAGGCTGTTTAACCTACGCCGCCTCCAGGCCAGGTCCAAGATCACCCCAACCTCTGTCGTTGAGCTACAGTATGCGGACGACGCCTGTGTCTGTGCACATTCAGAGGCTGAACTGCAGGATAGAGTCAATGTATTCACTGAGGCATTTGAAAACATGGGCCTTACGCTTAACATCCGTAAGACAAAGGTCCTCCACCAGCCTGTCCCTGCCGCACAGCACTGCCCTCCAATCATCAAGATCCACGGCGCGGCCCTGGACAATGTGGACCATTTCCCATATATCGGGAGCCTCTTATCAATAAAGGCAGACATTGATGCGGAGATTCAACATCGCCTCCAGTGCGCCAGCGCAGCCTTTGGCTGTCTGAGGAAAAGAGTATTTGAAGACCAGGCCCTCAAATCTACCACCAAACTCATGGTCTACAGGGCTGTAGTAATACCCACCCTCCTGTATGGATCTGAGACATGGACGATGTACAGAAGGCAACTCAAGTCGCTGGAGATATATCACCAACAATGTTTCCACAAGATCCTGCAAATCCCCTGGGAGGACAGGTGCACCAACATCAGTGACCTTGACCAGGCTAACATCCCCAGTATTGAAGCACAAACCACGCTCGATCAGCTTCGCTGGGCAGGCCACATAGTTCGCATGCCAGATACGAGACTCCCTAAGCAAATGCTTTATGCGGAGCTCCTTCATGGTAAACGAGCCAAAGGAGGACAGCGGAAACGTTATAGGGACACCGTCAAAGCCTCCCTGGTAAAGTGCGACATCACCACTGACACCTGGTAGACCCTGGCCGCAGACCGCCCGAGGTGGAGAAAGTCCATCCGGGAGGGCGGTGAGCTCTTAGAGTCTCGGCGCAAAGAGCATTGAGAGGCCAAGCGCAGGCAGCGGAAGGAGCGCGTGGCAAACCAGCCCCACCCACCCCCTTCCCTCGACGAATGTGTCCCACCCGTAACAGGATCTGTGGCTCTCGTATTGGACTGTTCAGCCATCAAAGAACTCACTTTGGGAGTGGAAGCAAGTCCTCCTCGATTCCGAGGGACTGCCTATGATGATGATGTTACAGCGCCTTTTAACACAGCAAAACGTCCCAATGCGCTTCACGAGCGCCAATGCTAAGATCGCCTATTTCCACCTCCATAACATTGCCCTTTCCTCAGCTGCTGAAGCCCTCACACGTGCCTTTGTTACCTCTAGACTTGACGATTGCAACGCTCGCCTGGCTGGCCTCCCACATTCGACCCTCCGTAAACTCGAGGTCATCCAAAACTCTGCTCCCTGTGTCCTAACTCGCGCCCAAGTCCCGCTCACCCATCACCCCTGAGCTCACTGACCGACCTTGGCTCCCGGTTAAACAAGACCTCAACTTTAAAATTCTCATCCTTGTTTTCAAATCCCTCCGTGGCTTCACCCCTCCCTATCTCTGCAATCACCTCCAGCCCCCGCACCCCGAGATGTCTGCGCTCCTCCAATTCTGCCCTCTTGAGCATCCCTGACTATAATCGCTCCACAATTGGTGGCCGTGCCTTCAGCTGCCTGGGCCCCAAGCTCTGGAACTCATTCCCTAAACCTCTCCACCTCTCTTTCCTCCTTTAAGTCGCTCCTTAAAACCTACCTCTTTGACCAAGCTTTTGGTCATCTGCCCTAATATTTCCCTATGTGGCTCGGTGTCAAATTTTGTCGGATCATCGCTCCTCTGAAGTGCCTTGGGATGTATTACTATGTTAAAGGTGCTATATAAATACAAGTTGTCAATAAATCATTTTAACACTGAGCCGCAGAAGAACCTGTTGGGACAGATTATCTAAGGTTTGGTCAAAGAAGTAGGTTTTAAGATGCCTTTTAAAAGGGGAAAGAGAGGTGGAAAGGATTACATAGAAACATAGAAAATAGGTGCAGGAGTAGGCCATTCGGCCCCTTGAGCCTGCACCACCATTCAATAAGATCATGGCTGATCATTCCTTCAGTATCCCTTTCCTGCTTTCTCTCCATACCCCTTGATCCCCTTAGCCGTAAGGGCCATATCTAACTCCCTCTTGAATATATTCAATGAACTGGCATCAACAACACTCTGCGGCAGGGAATTCCAGAGGTTAACAACTCTCTGAGTGAAGAAGTTTCTCCTCATCTCAGTCCGAAATGGCCTACCCCTTATCCTAAGACTATGTCCCCTGGTTCTGGACTTCCCCAAATTCGGGAACATTCTTCCCGCATCTATCCTGTCCAGTCCCATCAGAATCTTACACGTTTCTATGAGATCCCCTCTCATCCTTCTAAACTCCAGTGAATAAAGGCCCAGTTGATCCAGTCTCTCCTCATATGTCAGTCCAGCCATCCCTGGAATCAGTCTGGTGAACCTTCGCTGCACTCCCTCAATAGCAAGAATGTCCTTCCTCAGATTAGGAGACCAAAACTGAACACAATATTCCAGGTGAGGCCTCACCAAGGCCCTGTACAACTGCAGCAAGACCTCCCTGCTCCGATACTCTAGCTATGAAGGACACCATACCATTTGCCTTCTTCATTGCCTGCTGTACCTGCATGCCAACTTTCATTGACTGATGAACCATGGCACCCAGGTCTCGTTGCACCTCCCCTTTTCCTAATCTGTCGCCATTCAGATAATCTGCCTTTGTGTTTTTGCCCCCAAAATGGATAACCTCACATTTATCCACATTATACTGCATCTGCCATGCATTTGCCCACTCATCTAACCTGTCCAAGTCGCCCTGCAGCCTCTTAGCGTCCTCCTCACAGCTCACACCACCACCCAGTTTAGTGTCATCTGCAAACTTGGAGATATTACACTCAATTCCTTCATCTAAATCGTTAATGTATATTGTAAAGAGCTGGGGTCCCAGCACTGAGCCCTGCGGCACTCCACTAGTCACTGCCTGCCATTCTGAAAAGGACCCATTTATCCCGACTCTCTGCTTCCTATCTGCAAACCAGTTCTCTATCCATGTCAGTACGTTACCCCCAATACCATGTGCTTTGATTTTGCACACCAATCTCTTGTGCAGGACCTTGTCAAAAGCCTTTTAAAAGTCCAAATACACCACATCCACTGGTTCTCCTTTGTCCGCTCTACTAGTTACATCCTCAAAAAATTCCAGAAGATTTGTCAAGCATGATTTCCCTTTCATAAATCCATGCTGACTTGGACCGATCCTGTCACTGCTTTCCAAATGCGCTGCTGTTTCATCCTTATTGATTGATTCCAACATTTTCCTCACGACTGATGTCAGGCTAACCGGTCTATAATTACCCGTTTTCTCTACCCCTCCTTTTTTTTAAAGTGGTGTTACATTAGCTACCCTCCAGTCCATAGGAACTGATCCAGAGTCGATAGATTGTTGGAAAATGATCACCAACGCATCCACTATTTCTAGGGCCACTTCCTTAAGTACTCTGGGATGCAGACTATCAGGCCCCGGGGATTTATCAGCCTTCAATCCCTAACACAATTTCCTGCCTAATAAGGATATCCTTCAGTTCCTCCTTCTCACTCGACCCACTGTCCCCTTGTACATCCGGAAGATTATTTGTGTCTTCCTTCGTGAAGACAGAACCGAAGTATTTGTTCAGTTGGTCTGCCATTTCTTTGTTCCCCATTATAAATTCACCTGAATCCGACTGCAAGGTAACTACGTTTGTCTTCACTAATCTTTTTCTCTTCACATATTTATAGAAGCTTTTGCAGTCAGTTTTTATGTTCCCTGCAAGCTTCCTCTCGTACTCTATTTTCCCCCTCCTAATTAAACCCTTAATCCTCCTTGGTTGAATTCTAAATTTCTCCCAGTCCTCAGGTTTGTTGCTTTTTCTAGCTAATTTATATGCCTCTTCCTTGGTTTTAACACTATCCTTAATTTCCCCTGTTAGCCACGGTTGAGCCACCTTCCCCGTTTTATTTTTACTCCAGACAGGGATGTAGGGAGGAAATTCCAGAGCCTCGGGCCTAGGTAGCTGAAGGCATGATCACCAATGGTGAGGGCGATTAAAATCGGGGCGGGGGGGAGGGGGGCAGAGATATCGGAGTGTTGTGGGGCTGGAGGAGGGTACAGAGATAGTGACGGGCAAGGCCATGGAGGGATTGAGAACAGGGATGAGGATTTTAAAAT
Source organism: Pristiophorus japonicus (assembly GCF_044704955.1). NCBI lineage: Eukaryota > Metazoa > Chordata > Chondrichthyes > Pristiophoridae > Pristiophorus > Pristiophorus japonicus. The sequence goes on along the minus strand of NC_091985.1, from coordinate 198,223,466 downwards.
TAAAGCGTTGTCGGCCTGTAGCCTTCCGACAGGACCAAGTGGGGCAAAGGTTTCAGACTCTGACCATTGACCTCGGGGACTTGGGTTGAATCCCTGCTGAGATGGAGCGGACAACAACTGTTTCTGAGACCTTCGTCTCTGGTGTGAAATCAGTTGGCCAAAAACATGGCTGCCAGTGAACATCACAATGCCGGACAATTAAATACTGCCAGCTAGAGAATTTGAAATGGCACATGGAGTAACAGTACAGATTACAGCTCGTGCCTGGGGTTAAGGTGCTGCAAAGGCTGTGGATGCTGGGGGTCAGACCTGCCCTGGGAGTGTTTAATGGGACAGTGTAGAGGGAGCTTTACTGTGCAGCTAACCCCGTGCTGTACCTGCCCTGGAAGTGTTTGATGGGACAGTGTAGAGGGAGCTTTAGTCTGTATCTAACCCCGTGCTGTACCTGCCCTGGGAGTGTTTGATGGGACAATGTAGAAGGAGCTTTAGTCTGTATCTAACCCCATGCTGTAACTGCCCTGGGAGTGTTTGATGGGACAGTGTAGAGGGAGCTTTACTCTGTATCTAACCCCGTGCTATACCTGCCTGGGAGTATTGGAGGCGCGAATTCCTGCCTGGAGCTCTGCTGTTTGGAGGGAGCTGCATGTGCTGATGGCTGGTTTATTGGTTACAGTGCAGTTCGAGGGGTCCTTGGGTAAACTCACCGTGTCCAGCGTGAACAACCCTCGCAAGATGATTGATGCTGTGGTGACGACGCGTACGGACGATGACGTAAGCACTGAAACCTTTCTGATTGTCCTCTTAATTTTTCTTCCCTTCTTTCAGTTCGCATTGTGTGACGGTCCCTGGGCACATGCTGTCCTCTGTATTTAACTGAAGGGCTAATCCTCCCCTCTGCAGCTCCACGCTGGGACAGCCGGGGCTCAGTGGGTAGCGTACTCTCGGCCACTGAGTCACAGGGCCAAGGGTTCGAGCTGCACTCCAGCGACTCGAGCCCTCATAATCCAGGCCGACACTTCCGCAGTGCCAGTACTGAGGGAGTGCTGCACTGTCGCAGTGCCAGTACTGAGGGAGCGCCGCACTGTCGGAGGGGCAGTACTGAGGGAGCACCGCACTGTAGGAGGGGCAGTACTGAGGGAGCACCGCACTGTCGGAGGGGCAGTACTGAGGGAGCACCGCACTGTCGGAGGGGCAGTACTGAGGGAGTGCCGCACTGTCGGAGAGGCAGTACTGAGGGAGCGCTGCACTGTTGGAGGGGCAGTACTGAGGGACTGTCGGAGGGGCAGTACTGAGGGAGCGCCGCATTGTCGGAGGGGCAGTACTGAGGGAGTGCCGCACTATCGGAGGGGCAGTACTGAGGGAGCACCGCACTGTCGGAGGGGCAGTACTGAGGGAGCACCGCACTGTCGGAGGGGCAGTACTGAGGGAGTGCCGCACTGTCGGAGAGGCAGTACTGAGGGAGCGCTGCACTGTCGGAGGGGCAGTACTGAGGGACTGTCGGAGGGGCAGTACTGAGGGACTGTCGGAGGGGCAGTACTGAGGGACTGTCGGAGGGGCAGTACTGAGGGAGCGCCGCATTGTCGGAGGGGCAGTACTGAGGGACTGTCGGAGGGGCAGTACTGAGGGAGTGCCGCACTGTCGGAGGGGCAATACTGAGAGAGTGCTGCACTGTCGGAGGGGCAGTACTGAGGGAGTGCTGCACTGTCGGAGGGGCAGTACTGAGGGAGTGCCGCACTGCCGGAGGGGCAGTACTGAGGGAGTGCTGCACTGTCGGAGGGGCAGTACTGAGGGAGTGCCGCACTGTCGGAGGGGCAGTACTGAGGGAGCGCTGCACTGTCGGAGGGGCAGTACTGAGGGAGTGCCGCACTGTCGGAGGGGCAGTACTGAGGGAGCGCCGCACTGTCGGAGGGTCAGCAGTGAGGGAGCACTGCACTGTCAGAGGGGCAGTACTGAGGGAGTGCCGCACTGTCGGAGGGGCAGTACCGAGGGAGTGCCGCACTGTCGGAGGGGCAGTACTGAGGGAGTGCCGCACTGTCGGAGGGGCAGTACTGAGGGAGTGCTGCACTGTCGGAGGGGCAGTACTGAGGGAGTGCTGCACTGTCGGAGGGGCAGTACTGAGGGAGTGCCGCACTGTCGGAGGGGCAGTACTGAGGGAGTGCCGCACTGTCGGAAGGGCAGTACTGAGGGAGTGCTGCACTGTCGGAGGGGCTGATTATCCCTGGTCCATTTCTCGACCCTGGTCTGACGGACAGACATGCAGCATCCGACAACAGCCTGGCTGGGGTCAGGACACTCAACACTGACGGGGGATGCAACTTGGGTCTTTCCGCTGTGCCTGTGTGAGAGTTTGTCTGTCAGCCTGCAGTCTCTGTCCCTGAGCCGCCTCTGTCTGTGGTGCACAGCGGATTAATAGACGGTAAGGGAGGTGCCAAGGGCTACACACGTGTCTCCATTTCCCCAGCACTGAGCCTCGGGGAGGGTGACTGAGGGTTGGGGGTGTATCTGGAAACTCCCACTGCCCGCATTTGTCACCCACGTCGCGGCCCGAGCTGTTATTTGCCTTTAAGCCGAGGGTGAGCGTGGGAATTCCGCAGAGTGGGGCTTCTCCTCCTCCTCCTGCGAGAGAGAGAAATGGAAGAGAGATGTTTGCTCGTACCTGTTGAGGTTTATTCCCGGCTCCGAACCTCTTCCCTTTCCTCCCTGTAGGAGACTAAAGAGAAGCAAGTCCGGGACAAGAGGCGACAGATACTCTACACCATTGAGCGGGTGAGTACTCCTCTTCATCCCAGTTTTCCGGGAGGCTGGGAAGATCGCAGGCTTTGAGAAGAATCTTGGGATTTGGAACAGGCGGTAGAAACGTTTAAATCAACAATGCGGCAACTTACCCCCCCACATCCTGCCTTCCCACACTCTCTTTCCCCCCCCCTTCCCCCCCTCCCCCCCAACCCCCTATGTCACTGAGTGTATCTCTGGTGGACACATTTTTTATCGGTCTTCACAGTAGAAGACACCAAAAACATCCCAAGTCTCTAGCTGTCGTATTCAGCCACCAAAGAATTCACTTCAGTTGTGGAAGCAAGTCTTCCTCGATTCCGAGGGACTGCCTATGATGACGATGATGATGAATGGATAATCAAGGGGCGATTGGGAGAGGGAAACTTGAAACAATCACTGTCACTAAAGAAAATGTACTCGGTAAAATAATGGGACTAAAGGTGGACAAGTCCCCTGGACCTGATGGCTTACATCCTACCATCTTAAAATAAGTGGCTGCAAAGATAGTGGATGCATTAGTTGTAATCTACCAAAATTCCCTGGATTCTGCAGAGGCCCCAGTGGATTGGAAAACCACAAATGTAACGCCCTATTTAAAAAAGGAGGGAGACAGAAAGCAGGAAACTATAGTCCAGTTAGCCTAACATCAGTCACAGAAACATAGAAAATAGGTGCTGGAGTAGGCCATTCGAGCCTGCACCACCATTCAATAAGATCATGGCTGATCATTCACCTCAGTACCCCTTTCCTGCTTTCTCTCCATACCCCTTGATCCCTTTAGCCGTAAGGGCCATATCTAACTCCCTCTTGAATAAATCCAATGAATTGGCATCAACAACTATCTGCGGTAGGGAATTCCACAGGTTAACAACTCTCTGAGTGAAGAAGTTTCTCCTCATCTCAGTCCTAAATGGCCTACCCCTTATCCTAAGACTGTGTCCCTTGGTTCTGGACTTCCCCATCATCGGGAACATTCTTCCCGCATCTAACCTGTCCAGTCCCGTCAGAATCTTGTAAGTTTCTATGAGATCCCCTCTCATCCTTCTAAACTCCAGTGTATAAAGGCTCAGTTGATCCAGTCTCTCCTCATATGTCAGTCCCGCCATCCCGGGAATCAGTCTGGTGAACCTTCGCTGCACTCCCTCGACAGCAAGAATGTCCTTCCTCAGATTAGGAGACCAAAACTGAACACAATATTCCAGGTGAGGCCTCACCAAGGCCCTGTACAAATACAGTAAGACTTCCCTGCTCCTACACTCAAATCCCCTAGCTATGAAAGCCAACATACCATTTGCCTTCTTCATCGCCTGCTGTACCTGCATGTCAATGTTCAATGACTGATGAACCATGACCCCCAGGTCTCATTGCACCTCCCCCTTTCCTAATCTTCTGCCATTCAGATAATATTCTGCCTTTGTGTTTTTGCCCCCAAAATGGATAACCTCACATTTATCCACATTATACTGCTTATGCCATATATTTGCCCAGTCACCTAACCTGTCCAAGTCATCCTGCAGCCTTTTAGTGTTCTCCTCACAGTTCACACCGCCACTCAGTTTAGTGTCATCTGCAAACTTGGAGATATTACACTCAATTCCTTCATCTAAATCATTAATGTATATTATAAATAGCTGGGGTTCCAGCACTGAGCCCTGCGGCACTCCACTAGTCACTGCCTGCCATTCTGAAAAGGATCCGTTTATCCCGACTCTCTGCTTCCTGTCTGCCAACCAGTTCTCTATCCATGTCAGTACATTACCCCCAATACCATGTGCTTTGATTTTTCACACCAATCTCTTATGTGGGACCTTTTCAAAAGCCTTTTGAAAGTCCAAATACACCACATCCACTGGTTCTCCCTTGTCCACTCTACGGGTTGCATCCTCAAAAAATTCCAGAAGATTTGTCAAGCATGATTTCCCTTTCATAAATCTATGCTGACTTGGACCGATCCTGTCACTGCTTTCGAAATGTGCTGCTATTTCATCTTTAATACTTGATTCCAACATTTTCCCCACTACTGATGTCAAGCTAACCGGTCTATAATTACCCGTTTTCTCTCTCCCTCCTTTTTTAAACAGTGGTGTTACATTAGCTACCCTCCAGTCCATAGGAACTGATCCAGAGTCTATCGACTGTTGGAAAATGAGCACCAATGCATCCACTATTTCTGTGGCCACTTCCTTTAAGTACTCTGGGGATTTATCGGCCTTCAATCCCATCAATTTCCCTCACACAATTTCCCGCTTTATAAGGATATCCTTCAGTTCCTCCTCCACCTCACTCGACCCTCGGTCCCCGAGTATTTCCGGAAGGTTATTTGTGTCTTCCTTCCTGAAAACAGAACCAAAGTATTTGTTTAACTGGTCCACCATTTCTTTGTTCAACATTATAAATTCACCTGAATCTGACTGCAAGGGACCTACCTAATCTTTTTATCTTCACATATCTATGTCATTGGGAAAATGCTGAAGTCCATTATTAAGGAAGCAGTCGCGGGACATTTGGAAAAGCATAATTCAATCAAGCAGAGTCAGCATGATATTATGAAAGGGAAATCATGTTTGACAAATTTGCTGGAGTTCTTTGAGGATGTAATGAGCAGGGTAGATAAGGGGGAACCAGTGGATGTGGTGTATTTGGATTTGCAGAAGGCATTTGATAAGGTGCCACATAAAATTTTACTGCACAAGATAAAAGCTCACTGGGTTGGGGGTAATATATTAGCATAGATAGAGGATTGGCTAACTAACAGAAAGAGAGTCGGGATAAATGGATCATATTCCGGTTGGGGAACGGTAACTAGTGGGGTGCCGCAAGGATCGGTGCTGGGGCCTCAACTATTTACAATCTATACCGAGTGTAAAGTAACCAAGTTTACTGATACAAAGATGGGTGGGAAAGCAAGTTGTGAGGAGGACACAAAGAATCTACAAAGGGATATAGACAGGTGAAGTGAGTGGGCAAAAATTTGGCAGATGGAGTATAATGTGGGAAAGTTTTTCACTTTGGCAGGAAAAATAAAAAAGCAAATTATTATTGAAATGGAGAAAGGTTACAAAATGCTGCAGTCCAGAGGGACCTGGGGGTCTTTGTGCGTGAAATACAAAAAGTTAGTATGCAGATACAGCAAGTAATCAGGAAGGCAAATATATAATGTTGGCCTTTATTGCAAGGGGGATGGAGTCTTAAAGCAGAGAAGTCCTGCTACAACTGTATAGGGTATTGGTGAGGCCACACCTGGAGTACTGAGTACAGTTTTGGTCTCCGTATTTAAGGAGGGAGATACTTGCATTGGAGGCAGTTCAGCGAAGGTTCACTCAGTTGATTCCTGAGATGAAGGGGTTGACATGAAGAAAGGTTGAGCAGGTTGGGCCTGTACTCATTGGAGTTTAGAAGAATGAGAGGTGATCTTATTGAAATATATAAGATACTGAGGGGGCTCGACAGGGTAGATGCAGAGAGGATGTTTCCCCTCGTGGGGGGATCTCGAACTAGGGGACATAGTTTAAGAATAAGGGATTGCCCATTTAGAACTGAAATGAGGAATTTCTTCTGAGGGTTGTAAATCTGTGGAATTCTCTGCCCCAGAGAGCTGTGGAGGCTGGGTCATTGAATATAGTTAAGGTGGAGGTGGACAGAATTTTGAATGATAAGGGAGTCGAGGGTTATGGGGAGCGGGCAGGGAAGTGGAGTTGAGGCCAAGATCAGATCAGCCACGATCTTATTTAATCATGGCGCAGGCTCGAGGGACCAAATGGCCTACTACTGTTCCTATTATGTTCTTATGTACTGATGTTAATCCAACTCCCTCACATTGTCACTCAGTAACCTCTCTCCCCCAGCGCCCTGTGTTACTGAATGTATCTCTACTGATGTTAATCCAGCTCTCTCACACTGTCACTCAGTAACCCCTCTTCCCCCAGCGCCCTGTGTCACTGACTGTATCTCTACTGATGTTAATCCAGCTCCCTCACACTGTCACTCAGTAACCCCTCTTCCCCCAGCGCCCTGTGTTACTGAATGTATCTCTACTGATGTTAATCCAGCTCCCTCACACTGTCACTCAGTAACCCCTCTCCCCCAGCACCCTGTGTTACTGACTGTATCCCTACTGATATTAATCCAGCTGCTGATCACTGTCCCATCACTCTCTCCGAGGTGAGGGAGATGTGGGTTAGATACAATCTGTTCCTCCATGTTGCCCTAGTTAAGAAACATAGATCATAGATCCATTTCAGGGGCAGCAAGATAAACACCTGAGGGAGAAAGGAATAGGCGGATATGTGAATAGGGTGAGATGACATAGGGGAGGGATGAGGTTCATGTTGAACATTAACAGCGACACGGACCACTTGGGTCAATTGCCTTGTTCATGCGGTGTAACATTCTGCTTAATTCTATGTGAGTGCCGATTAAAATTCTCTTTGCTTGGCCGCAGTGTGACATGTTTTCCTTGTGCCACAGCAGCCTTTGAAGGGGAGGGGGGAGCTGTGGGGGGGGGGGGGGGGGGAGAGAGTGGGGGGGGGGGGAGAGGAGGGTGCTGTGAGGGGGAGAGAGAGGGGGGTGCTGTGAGGTGGAGAGAGAGGGGGGTGCTGTGAGGTGGAGAGAGAGGGGGGCTGCTGTGAGGGGGAGAGAGAGGGGGGGTGCTGTGAGGGGGAGAGAGAGGGGGGTGCTGTGAGGGGGAGAGAGAGGGGTGTGCTGTGAGGGGGAGAGAGAGGAGGGGTGCTGTGAGGGGGAGAGAGGAGGGGGGCTGTGAGGGTGAGAGAGAGGGGGGCTGTGAGGGTGAGAGGAGGGGGCTGTGAGGGGGAGAGAGGGGGGTGCTGTGAAGGGGAGAGAGAGGGGGGCTGTGAGGGGGAGAGAGAGGGGGGCTGTGAGGGGGAGAGAGAGGGGGGCTGTGAGGGGGAGAGAGAGGGGGGCTGTGAGGGGGAGAGAGAGGGGGGGCTGTGAGGGGGAGAGAGAGGGGGGGCTGTGAGGGGGAGAGAGAGGGGGGCTGTGAGGGGGAGAGAGAGGGGGGCTGTGAGGGGGAGAGAGAGGGGGGCTGTGAGGGGAGAGAGAGGGGGGCTGTGAGGGGGAGAGAGAGGGGGGCTGTGAGGGGGAGAGAGAGGGGGGCTGTGAGGGTGAGAGGGGGGTGCTGTGAGGGTGTGAGAGAGGGGGGGTGCTGTGAGGGTGAGAGAGGGGGGGGGAAGCTGTGAGAGTGAGAGAGAGAAGGGGGTCTGTGAGGGGGAGAGAGAGGGGGGGCTGTGAGGGGGAGAGAGAGGGGGAGAGAGGCGGGGGGGGTTGTGAGGGGGAGAGAGAGGGGGGGCTGTGAGGGGGAGAGAGAGGGGGGGCTGTGAGGGGAAGAGGGAGCTGCTGTGAGGGAGAGGAGGGGTGTTGGGGTGCTGTGAGGGAGGGAGAAGCGGAGGGTGATATTGAGGGGGGAGAGGTGATTGACGGTGAGGGAGAGAAAGCGGGGGAGGGAGCGAAAGAAAGAGAGAGAGAGCGAAAGCTGAAGACGGAGAAGGGGAGGGCTACTGAGGGGAGGGAGAAAGAAGGGGGGGGCCAGAGAGTGAGCGAAAGGGGCGTCTGAGGATTGGGGTTGAGGGAGGAGGAAAGAGTGGTGAGGGAGGGGGTGCAGGAGTTCGGACTGAGGGAGGGGTGTTGGCAAGAGAGATGGGGTATGTAGAGAGCGAGAGTGAGAAGGGGAGGGAGTGAGAGAGAGTTGGGGGTGGTGGGGTGAGGAGGGAAAGGGCGTAGGTCGGGGGGCAGGGGGGGCGGTTGGGCAAGAGTGTCTGGCAGTGACGTTCAGTCAGCATCTGTCTCGGGCTTGATTTGAGCCTTTCCCAGCGGGTGAAAGGTCATCTGTGACCTCCTCTCACACCCAGTCCCCCACCAGAGTGAGACGCCCTCTATGTGGGACTGGATTTGGCCTCCAGGTGTCAGAGGGTGAAAGGTCAATGCCTTTTTTTAATAAATCATTCGCGGGATGTCGGCGCCACATTTATTGCCCATCCCTGATTGCCCTCGAGGAAATGGTGGTGAGCCGCCTTCTTGGACCGCTGCAGTCCGTGTGGTGAAGGTGCTCCCACAGTGCTCTTGGGGAGGGAGTTCCAGGATTTTGACCCAGCGACGATGAAGGAACGGTGTTATATTTCTAAGTCGGGATGGTGTGTGTGAGGTGGACAGGAACGTGGAGGTGGTGGTGTTCCCATGCACCTGCTGCCCTTGTCCTTCTAGGTGGTTGAGGACACGGGGTTTGGAAGGTGCTGTTGAAGAAGCCTTGGCGAGTTGCTGCAGTGCATCAGGTACACACTGCAGCCACGGTACGCCGATGGTAGAGGCCTGACTCACTGTCGCAGCTTTTTTTTATTTGTACCCTTTTCCTGCATTGATGCAACCCTGTGCCAGACTGTATCGGGCGGGACACAGTACTGTTACTGCGCCTTGCAGTGTGCGTCTCTTCCTTGTAACGTGTGCCCTGATGCCCCCCCCCTTTACTTTATTCAGACGTACAGTCTGGTGCTGGAGGTGCAGGATTTGGAGAAGAAGTTCCTGCAGGTGAGTGAGGAGGAGCGGCCAGCCGTGCTGGAGCACCGGAAGAGCAAGATCCTGCAGATGTACGAGAACCTGCGAGGGAAGCAGGCCCACAGCACCGAGAGGTGTGTGCACGCGCAGGGGGGCGGAGTCGGAGGGGAGGGGAAGGGGGCGAGCGGGAGTGAGGTGGGGGGTGGGGGGGAGTCAGGGATGGGGGGGAGAGCGGGTGGGGGGGAGTCGGGGATGGGGGGGTAGGGAGTCGGGGAGCAGGGGATGGGGGGGGAGTAGGGAGTCGGGGAGCAGGGGATGGGGGGGAGTAGGGAGTCGGGGAGCAGGGGATGGGGGGTAGGGAGTCGGGGAGCAGGGGATGGGGGGGGTAGGGAGTCGGGGAGCAGGGGGTGGGGGGGGGAGTCGGGGAGCAGGGGGTGGGGGGGGAAGTCGGGGAGCAGGGGGTGGGGGGGGAAGTCGGGGAGCAGGGGGTGGGGGGGGAAGTCGGGGAGCAGGGGGTGGGGGGGGAAGTCGGGGAGCAGGGGGTGGGGGGGGAAGTCGGGGAGCAGGGGGTGGGGGGGGAAGTCGGGGGGGTGGGGGGGGAAGTCGGGGAGCAGGGGATGGGGGGGAAGTCGGGGAGCAGGGGGAGGGGGGGAAGTCGGGGAGAGGGGGGAGGAAGGGAAGGGGAGGGGGGAAGGGGGGAGGAAGAAGAGGGGGAAGGGGAGGGGGGAGGAAGAAGAGGGGGAAGGGAAGGGGAGAGGAAGAAGAGGGGGATGGGAAGGGGGAGGAAGAAGGGGGGAAGGGGAGGGGGAAGGGGGGAGGAAGAAGAGGGGGAAGGGAAGGGGGGAGGAAGAAGAGGGGGATGGGAAGGGGAGGAAGAAGGGGGGAAGGGAAGGGGGGAGGAAGAAGAGAGAAGAGTGGGATGGGAAGGGGGAGGAGGAGGAAGGGGAGGGGGGAGTCGGGAGGATGTGGGCGGCGAGCGGGGGGGGGAAGCGGGATGGGGGGGTGGGGAAGGGGAGGGGGGAGTCTGGGGGGAAGGGGAGGGTGGGGGGGGGAACTGGGGAGGGTGTGGAGTCGGGGAGGGGGGGGAGGGGATGGGGGGGGGGGGAACCGGGAAGGGTGTGGACTCGGGGGAGGAAGGGGTTGGGGGGTGTCGGCAGTGGAAGGGGGCAGGGAGAGAGGGTGGGTCGGTGGGGAGTCGGGAGAGGGGCAGGCTGAATGGGAGCCAGCACTGGGGGGGGTGGGGGGGTTAGGGCGGCGGTCCGAGCGGACTCCTCCTGAGATTCCTCGAGCTGCCTGCAGCACTGTAACCTCCTCCCCCTCTGATCCTGCCGTTCGCAGAGTCAGCGACGAGCACTTTGTGCAGATCATGTGCATCCGCAAGGCAAGCGGCTGGCTGCCAAGGTCCTGCTCCTGCTCAGCACCGAGCAGGCCGCCAATGTGGTGCTCGCCACCGCCCGCAACCTCCCCTTCCTGGTCAAGAAGGACACGCAGGACGAGGTGAGTGACCGCCAAGGGGCCAGGGGATACAGCGGTGTTGGGGGGAGGGGTGGGGGCGGAGCGAACCCCCATGGCTTGCTTGGATCAGTCACCAGCAACCCAGTGCTTCCGGGTCAGGAGTCAAGGGATGCCCTGAGGCCTGAACTCACGATCTGAGACCAAGCAGTGTTCCTCCGGATGGGACATTAAATCCCAGGTTCTGGCATGTTTAGATTTCATCGCATCTCATAGCGTTGAAGGAGGTCATTCGACCCATCGTGCCTGTGCTGGCTGTTTTGAAAGGGCTATTCAATTAGTCCGACTCTCTCTTCCTCTCCCCCACCCCCCCCCCCCCCCCCCCACCCCCCCGCAGCTCTTTCATAAGAACGTCAGAAATAGGAACAGGAATCCATTCAGCCCCTCGAGCCTGTTACACAGGAACAGGAGGAGGCCCATTCTGCCCCTCGAGCCTGTTACATAGGAACAGGAGGAGGCCCATTCTGCCCCTCGAGCCTGTTACACAGGAACAGGAGGAGACCCATTCTGCCCCTCGAGCCTGTTACACAGGAACAGGAGGAGACCCATTCAGCTCCTCGAGCCTGTTACACAAGAACAGGAGGAGGCCCATTCTGCCCCTCGAGCCTGTTACACAGGAACAGGAGAAGACCCATTCTGCCCCTCGAGCCTGTTACACAGGAACAGGAGAAGACCCATTCTGCCCCTCGAGCCTGTTACACAGGAACAGGAGGAGGCCCATTCTGCCCCTCGAGCCTGTTACGCAGGAAAGGGAGGAGGCCCATTCTGCCCCTTGAGCCTGTTGCATAGGAACAGGAGGAGGCCCATTCAGCCCCTCGAGCCTTTTACACAGGAACAGGAGGAGGCCCATTCAGCCCCTCGAGCCTGTTGCATAGGATCAGGAGGAGGCCCATTCAGCTCCTCAAGCATTAGATCATGGTTGAAAGGTATGTTAGCTCCACCAATCAACATCACTATAAACTTGACGGAAGGACAGTACTGAGGGAGCGCCGGGCAGTACTGAGAGAGCGCTGCACTGTCAGAGGTGCCGTCTTTCGGATGAGACGTTCAACCAAGGCTCCGTCGTGTCCTTGGGTGGACGTACCACATTCCACAGCCGCTGTTGGGACAAGGTTCTCCCCAGTGTCCTGGCCAAAATTTATCCCTCAATCAACATCACTTAAAACAGATGATGTGGTCATTATCACATTGCTGTTTGTGGGAGCCTGCTGTGCACATTACAACAGTGACGACACTCCACAAGTACTTCATAGGCTGTAAAACACTTTGGGGCGTTCTGCCGTCATGAGGCATAAATAATGCACGTCTTATTTGTTTCTTTACCCAGTTTAGTTGTGTAACCCTTAATATCCTGACCCTTATCGGGTACGGTAGCATTGTGATTATGTTACTGGTCTAGTAATCCAGAGGCCTGAACTAATCGTCGGAGACATGACTTCACATCCCGCCGTGGCAGCTGGGGAATTTAAATTCAGTTAATTAAATAAATCTGGATTGTGGCGAAAAACCCCTTCTGGTTCACCAATGAAGGAAATCTGCTGTCTTTACCCGGTCTGGCCTATATGTGACTCCAGACCCACAGCAATGTGGTTGACTCGTAGCTGCCCCTCTGAAATGGCCGAGGAAGCCACTCGGGTTGTACCGAACTGCTGCAGGAAAAAATAATAAGAATAACACCGGCCACGGGGGACTTCAGCGGTTCAAGAAGGAGGCTCACGTTTGAACCCTTCAATTGACACCCAGCCTCAGCAGTTTTTGCTGGAGAGAATTCCAGATTTCCACTTGCCTTTATGTGAAGAACTGCTTCCCGATATCATAGAAACCTAGAAAATAGGTGCAGGAGTCGGCCATTCGGCCCTTCGAGCCTGCACTGCCATTCAATATGATCATAGCTGATCATTCCCTCAGTACCCCTTTCCTGCTTTCTCTTCATACCCCTTGATCCCTTTAGCCGTAAGGGCCACATCTAACTCCCTCTTGAATATATCCAATGAACTGGCATCAACAACTCTCTGCGGCAGGGAATTCCACAGGTTAACAACTCTCAGTGAAGAAGTTTCTCCTCATCTCAGTCCTAAATGGCCTACCCCTTATCCTAAGACTGTGTCCCCTGGTTCTGGACTTCCCCAACATCGGGAACATTCTTCCCGCATCTATCCTGTCCAGTCCCATCAGAATCTTAATACGTTTCTATGAGATCCTCTCTCATCCTTCTAAACTCCAGTGTGTAAAGGCCCAGTTGATCCATATCGCCCTTGCACGGCCTAGCTCTAATTTTCAGGTTACGCCCCCTTGTTCTGGACAATTAGTTTCTCTACCCTATAAACTCCTTAAATCATCACCTCAATCACAACACCCCTTAATCTTCTACACTCGAGGAAATACAAGCCTAGACTGTGCAACCTCTCCATAAAATCTAACCCTTTAACCCCTCAATTAGATCAGCCATGACTGCTCCCAGAATCCTCCACTGCTCCCAGGGCTCACTCTTGATGCCAAGGTTCATGGGTCGTTGAAACCTGTTTGCCCAACGTTGGCTTCTGCCGACAATAGCCCACAGACCCCTCAGAATCGTCCGGCTGTGGATGCTCCCACCCCAGACACCATTAACGGGGCGCACTCTTCGAAGTGTGAGGAAAGAAGCCAGTGCTGGCGGGGGGTGGTGGGGGCTCGGTATCCCTGCTTTCTGACTCCTGCAGGAGAAGGGCAGGACTGTGGGCCTGAGTGGGATTAATAGAAACATAGAAAATAGGAGCAGTTGTCGGCCATTCGGCCCTTTGAGTCTGCACCGCCATTCAGTAAGATCATAGCTGATCCTCTATTTCAACACCATATTCCCGCTTTCTCCCCAGACCTTTTGATGCCTTTTGTTTCTAGAAATCTGTCTATCACCCTCTTAAATATATTCAGTGACTTGGCCTGCACAGCCTTCTGTGGTAGAGAATTCCACAGGTTCACCACCCTCTGAGTGAAAACATTTCTCCTCATCTTGGTCCTAAATTTCCTACCCCGTATCCTGAGACTGTGACCTCTTGTTCTAGACTTTCCAGCCAGGGGAAACATCCTCCCCACATCCAATCTATCCAACCCAGTCAGAATTTTATACGTTTCAATGAGATCCCCTCTCATTCTTCGAAACTCTCGTGAATACAGGCCTAGTCGACCCAATCTCTCCTCAAAAGACAGTCCTGCCATCCCAGGAATCAGTCTGGTGAACCTTCGCTGCACTCCCTCTATGGCAAATGTATCCTTTCTTGGGTGAGGAGACCAAAACTGGGATTAAGCTGGGAATACAGGCGAGGGCGGGAGAGGGGAGATGGCTGTCTTCGTGCGCAGGAGGGTACGTTACTGTATCATTACGCTGTGTGTGTATGTGCGCGTGTGAGATTGACGAGCGTCTCCGAGTGCCTGCCTGAAATTGACGTCGTGCTGCAGAGCGTGCGTGCGAATGGTGCCATGCCGCCAACGTGCTGTCCTGTCCTATTGCAGGTGCTGCCCTGCCTGTCCGAGCCATGCTCCCTGCTGGTCGGCCGGCTCCCCTCCAGCGCCCTGACCGAGCTCCTGCAACAGCTCACCGGCCCTCCCCAGTCCGGCGGGGCCGGGAGCCACTTCCCCGCCATCCTGCAGAACAAGGTAGGGCGGGTGGGGTCGGGATTGAGGGAGGGAGGGTGGGGAGCGGTCGTGGGTGGTGTCGGGGAGGGTGGGTAGGGTCAGGATTGGGTGAGGGAGGGTGGGTGGTGTCGGGGAAGGTGGGTCGGGTCTGTTGGGGGAGGTGGGCAGGGTCTGTTGGGGGAGGTGGGCGGGGGGCAGGGAGGTGATGTTGGGATTGGTTGGGGAGAAAAACATAGAAAATAGGTGCAGGAGTAGGCCATTCGGCCCTTCGAGCCTGCACCGCCATTCAACAAGATCATGGCTGATCATTCACCTCAGTACCCCTTTCCTGCTTTCTCTCCATACCCCTTGATCCCTTTAGCCGTAAGGGCCATATCTAACTCCCTCTTGGATATATCCAATGAACTGGCATCAACAACTCTCTGCGGCAGGGAATTCCAGAGGTTAACAACTCTCTGAGTGAAGAAGTTTCTCCTCATCTCAGTCCTAAATGTCTTACCCCTTATCCTTCGACTGTGTCCTTTGGTTCTGGACTTCCCCAACATCGGGAACATTCTTCCCGCATCTAACCTGTCCAGTCCTGTCAGAATTTTATATGTTTCTATGAGATCCCCTCTCATTCTTCTAAACTCCAGTGAATACGGGCCCAGTCGGCCCAGTCGATCCAGTCTCTCCTCATATGTCAGTCCTGCCATCCCAGGAATCAGTCTGGTGAACCTTCGCTGCACTCCCTCAATGGAGATCGTGGGTGGTGTCGGGGAGGATGGGTAGCTTCAGTGTTAGGTTAGGAAGGGTCGGGATTGGGGGGGGGGGGGGGGGGGAGGTGGGGGAGGGTCTAAGTTTGGTGGGGGAGGGTCGGGTTTGGGGGAGGGGTTGGGTCTGTGTTAGGTAGGGGCGGGTCGGGATTGGGTGACGGAGGGAGGGTGGGTGGTGTTGGGGAGTGGGTGGGGAGGGTCTAAGTTTGGTGGGGGAGGGTCGGATTTGGGGAGGGGTGGGGTCAGGGAGGGTCGGGATTGGGTGAGGGAGGGTGGACAGAGGTCGAGGTTGGGTGGTTAAGATCGTGGTGGGGTCGAGAGGGGTTGAGGGGAGAATGGTTGGTTGATGGGTCAGGGAGAGTGACAGGGGAATGGGTCAATGGAGAGATTCGGGGGGAGGGTAGGGTGCGGATTGTCAGAGGGGCAGTACTGAGGGAGCGCTGCACTGTCGGGGGGGGCAGTGCTGAGGGAGCGCTGCACTGTCGGGGGGGGCAGTACTGAGGGAGTGCTGCACTGTCGGGGATGCCATCTTTCAGATAGGAAGTTAAACTGAGGGACCCATCTGCCCTCTCGAATGGACATAAAAGATCCCACGGCACTAAGTGGGAGAAGAGCATGGCGTGTTCTCCCCAGCTTCCTGCAGCCGAATATTTATCCCTCGACCAGTTTTTAAAAAAGTGATCTGGTCCTTATCACGTTGCAACTTGTGGGATCTTGCAGTGCATAATTGCCGGCCGCGTTTGCTGCATGACAACCAAGTGACTGCTCTTCAAAAGTACTTCATTGGCTGTGCAGCGCTTTGGGACGTCGCGAGGCCGTGAAAGACGCATTATGTAAAATTTTCTCGGCGTGACGATTTTCAAATTGTTTTGCCAGTTCGGACTGACATTGTTCTACATGATCCTGAGCCAAGGGGAGAGATTGCAGAGCTCGGAGGCAGCCAGTGAACTCATGCAGGACAACAGGTGGTGAGTCTCTTGTGTTTTTAACAGTCTGGGGTCAAGGTGCAAAGTTCAACCACACTGTTGGCAACCGTTGTGTCATATTTGCCTGCGAGCTGAGCTACCGACTACATATCGGCGCCATCACCGAGACCGCCTGCTTTCACCTCAGTAACATCGCCGACCCATCTTTGCCTCAGCTCATCCGCTGCTGAAGCCCTCATCCTCGCCTTTGTTACCTCCAGACTTGACTATTCCAACGCACTCCTGGATGGCCTCCTGTCTTTCACCCTCCATAAATTTAAGATCATCTAAAACTCTGCTGCCCCGTGTCCTAACTCGAACCAAATCCCGCTTGCCCATCACCCGCTGTGCTCGCCCACCGACATTGGCTCCCGGTTAAGCAACGCCTCGATTTCAAAATTCTCACCCTTGTTTTCAAATCCCTCCATGGCCCTCGCCCCCTCCCCTAACTCTGAAATCTCCCCCGGCCCCACAACTGGCTCCCGAGATGTCTGCGCTCCTCTAATTCTGCCCTCTTGAGCATCGCTGATTATAATCACTCAACCATCGGTGGCCGTGCTTTCAGCTGCCTGGGCCCCAAGCTCTGGAACTCCCTCCCTAAACCCCTCCACCTCTCTACCTCTCTTTCCTCCTTCAAGACGCTCCTTAAAACTTACATCTTTGACCAAGTTGGTCACCCTGCTGTCTCTTTATGTGCCTGGGTGTCAAATGTTTTTCACTAATTGCTCCTGTGAAGCAGCTTGGGATGTTTTACTACATTAACGGTGCTGTATAAACACAAGTTGTTGCTGATGTGTTGGTGAGTTTCCCCCCCCCCCCACTAATTGTAGGACTCTGCAATACATTCTGACTTGGAGAGAGAGAGTCAGCATCTCTGAGCCATAGAGGGCAGCAAGGTAGGACTTGCAGGGTCGGCTGTGTTTGTGGACCTCTGCCTCAGCACGAGTCCCACATCAAATCGAGCGATTAAAGTCTCTTGTGTTTATCATAGAATCAGTCAGCGCCGAAGGCGGCCATTCGACCCATCGTACCTGTGCTGGCTCTTTGAACGAGCCCCTGCTCTTTCCCCTTCAAATATTCATCCGATTACTTTTGAAAATTACGATTGAATCTGCTTCGATCACACTTTCGGGCAGTGCGTTCACACGCTGCGTATTTATTTTTAATTCTCCCATCGCCCCCTCTGGTTCGTCTACCAATCGCCTTCAATCTGTGTCCTCTGCTGACCGACCCTCCTGCCACTGGAAACTGTCTCCCCTTATTGAACACCTCGATTGAATCTCCCCTGAACCTCCTCTGCTCCAAGGAGAACAACCCCAGCTTCTCCAGTCTCTCCATGTAACTGAGGTCCCTCATCCCAGGCACCATTCCCGTAAATGTCCTCGCCAAGACCTTGACGTCCTTCCAAAAGTGTGGTGCCCAGAATTAGTTGTATTCATTCACAGGATGTGGTTATCGCTGGCAAGACCAGTATTATTGCCCATCCCTAATTGCCCTCGAGGAACTGAATTGAACACAGTCCTCCAGCTGAGGACTAAACAGTGTTTTCTTTTTGAATGTTTAGTATAACCTCCTTGCTTTTGCACTATGTGCCTCTGTTTATAAAGCCTTCTCAACTTGTCCTGTCATCTTCAAAGATATGTGCGCATACATTCCTAGGTCTCTAGGCTCCTGCACCCCTTAAAAATTATGAGAACATAAGAAATAGGAGCAGGAGTAGGCCATTGGCCCTTCGTGCCTTATCTGCCATTCAATAAGATCTGAGTTATTCTGAAACTATGCCCCCTAGTTCTAGATTCCTCCACAAGGGGAAACATTCTCTCTGCATCTACCCTGTCGAGCCCCCCTCAGAATCTTATAGGTTTCAATAAGATCACCTCTCATTCTTCTAAACTCCAATGAGTATAGGCCCAACCTGCTCCAACTATCTTCATAAGTCAACCCCTTCATCTCGGGATACCCTGTACAGTTGTAGCGGGACTTCCCTGCTTTTATACTCTATCCACCTTGCAATAAAGGCCAACATTCCATTTGCCTTGCTGATCACTTGCTGTACCTGCTTATTAACTTTTTGTGTTTCATGCACAAGGACCCCCCCCAGGTCCCTCTGTACTGCAGCACTTTGCAATTGTAAAAATTGTACCATTTATTTTATGTTGTGTCTCCTCATTCTTCCGACAAAAATGAATCATTTCACATGTCTCTGCATTAAATTTCATCTCATGTCTATCCATTTCTCAAGTCCAAGTTATTAATATATATCAAAAAGAGCAGTGGTCCTAATACAAATGCCTGGGACACACCACTGTACACTTCCCTCCTGTCTGAAAAACAACCGTTCACCACAACTCTCTGCTTTGAACACGTGAGTGAGTTACAGACTGGAATCTAATCGAGCGGTTCGGGTGGTTTACATGTAGAATAACAGATACCCAGGATTGAGTTACAGGCTGCGACAGTGTGGAGGGAGCTTTACTCTGTATCTAACCCATGCTATACCTGCCCTGGGAGTGTTTAATGGGGCATTGTATAGCGAGCTTTACTCTGTATCTAACCCCATGCTGTACCTGCCCTGGGAGTGTTTGATGGGACAGTGTCGAGGGAGCTTTACTCTGTATCTAACCCCGTGCTGTACCTACCCTGGGAGTGTTTGATGGGACAGTGTCGAGGGAGCTTTACTCTGTAACTAACCCCGTGCTGTACCTGCCCTGGGAGTGTTTGACGGGACAGTGTAGAGGGAGCTTTACTCTGTATCTAACCCCCTGTACCTGCCCTGAGAGTGTTTGATGGGACAGTGCCGAGGGAGCTTTACTCTGTATCTAACCCGTGCTGTACCTGCCCTGGGAGTGTTTGATGGGACAGTGTCGAGGGAGCTTTACTCTGTATCTAACCCAGTACTGTACCTGCCCTGAGAGTGTTTGATGGGACAGTGTAGAGGGAGCTTTATTCTGTATCTAACCCCCTGTACCTGCCCTGGGAGTGTTTGATGGGACAGTGTAGAGGGAGCTTTACTCTGTATCTAACCCCGTGCTGTACCTGCCCTGGGAGTGTTTGATGGGACAGTGTCGAGGGAGCTTTACTCTGTATCTAACCCCGTGCTGTACCTGCCCTGGGAGTGTTTGATGGGACAGTGTAGAGGGAGCTTTACTCTGTATCTAACCCCGTGCTGTACCTGCCCTGGGAGTGTTTGATGGGACAGTGTCGAGGGAGCTTTACTCTGTATCTAACCCCCTGTACCTGCCCTGGGAGTGTCGGTGTTTTTGAGTGCCGTGTTCGGGGTATGGGCATGGCTGGGATCTGTCTGAAGTCGGCTGCGGTGGAATTGTTGAACTGATTGCTTGCCTCCCTCCATTCAGGACCGAGCTGGTGTTTGCCGTGACCCGGGAGTTGCTGAAGATGCCACAGGCGTCGCTGGCCAAGCCCTCGTTCACGCCCACGAACCTCCTGGCACTGTTCTCCCATTACGTCGACCGGCAGACCCTCAACGTGCTGGAGTCCAAATTACAGTGAGTATTGGGATGGGCGGGTGTTGGTGCTGGGTGCAAACAGACAGGAGGCTCTCCCGTTTCAAACAGCGGCTTACACGGCCCTGTGACAGTCTCCGCCCCTTGCCTCAGCTCATCCGCTGCTGAATCCCTCATCCATGCCTTTGTCACCTCGAGACTATTCCAACGCAATCCTGGCCTCCCACATTCTACCCGACGCAAACTTGGAATCATCCAAAACTCGGCTGCCCCTGTGTCCTAACTCGCATCGAGTCCCGATCACCCATCACCCCCTGTGCTCGCTGACCTACATTGGCTCCTGGTTAAGCAACGCCTCGATTTCAAAATTCTCATCCTTGTTTACAAATCCCTCCGTGGCCTCGCCCCCTCCCTATCTCTGTAACCTCCTCCAGCCCCCCAGCCCGCCCGAGATGTCTGCGCTCCTCTAATTCTGCTCGCCTGAGCATCCCTGATTATAATCGCTCAACCATCGGTGGCCGTGCCTTCAGCTGCCTGGGCCCCAAGCTCTGGGACTCCCTCCCTAAACCTCTCCATCTCTCTCTCCTCCTTCAAGACACCCCTTAAAACATACCTCTTCGACCAAGCTTCTGGTCACCTGCGCTAATTTCTACTCGTGCGGACTCGGTGTCAAATTTTTATCGCCTAATACTCCTATGAAGTGCCCTGGGACGTTTCACGACGTTACAGGCGCTATATAAATAAAAGTTGTTGTCCCAAAGCGCTACACGGCCGTTGAGGTCCTTCAGGGAGAACATAATATAAGAAATAGGAGCAGGAGTAGGCCATTTAGCAACCCCCCCCACCCCCCCCACCCTCCAAGCCTGCTCCGCCATTCAATAGGATCAAGGCTGTTCTTCCACTTCAACTCCACTTTCCCGCCCGATCCCCATATCCCTTGGTTTCCTTTGTGCGCAAAACTCTTATCGATCTTAGTCCCGAACGCACTCAGCGACTGAGCATCGAGAGTAGAGCCTTCCAACGATTCACCACCTTCTGAGTGGCCACTTGGGCTAACTCATCCATTCCTCACAATGGGAGTGAATGGAAACTATAATATGTTGGACAGCAAATAGACGGGGTTTGGTCCAGAGGGGGAATGTGGTCTTGGTTGATGAGGATTATGAACCATATCCCAGAGGTTGAAAGGCCAGAGCCTTCACAACCTTGGTGTTGTGTTTTAACCCCAGGATGAACTTCCGATCCCCTGTCCACTCCATCACCAAGATCGCCTATTTCCACCTCCATAATGTCGCCCGACTCCGCCCCGCCTCAGCTCATCTGCTGCTGCAGCCCTCATCCATGCCTTTGTTACCTCTAGGCATCCCACATAAACTGGAGCTGGTCTAAAACTTGGCTTCCTCTTATCCTAACTCCCCCCAAGTCCCGTTCAACTATCGCTGACCGACATTGGCTGCCCATCCAGCAACGCCTCAGTTTTAAGATTCTCGTCCTTGTGTTCAAATCCCTCCGTGGCCTCGCTCCGTCCCTATCTCTGTAAACTCCTCCAGCCCCTACACCCCTCCCTATCTCTGTAACCTCCTCCAGCCCCTACACCCTCCCTATCTCTGTAACCTCCTCCAGCTCCTACACCCCTCCCTATCTCTGTAACCTCCTCCAGCCCTACAACCCTCCCTATCTCTGTAACCTCCTCCAGCCCCTACACCCCTCCCTATCTCTGTAACCTCCTCCAGCCCCTACACCCCTCCCTATCTCTGTAACCTCCTCCAGCCTTACAACCCTCCCTATCTCTGTAACCTCCTCCTGTCCTACAACCCTCCCGATCTCTGTAACCTCCTCCTGTCCTACAACCCTCCCTATCTCTGTAACCTCCTCCAGCCCCTACAACCCTCCCTATCTCTGTAACCTCCTCCAGCCCTACAGCCCTCCCTATCTCTGTAACCTCCTCCAGCCCCTGCAACCCTCCGAGATCTGTGCACTCCTCCCATTCCAGACTTTTGCGCCTGTCCCCTCCCCGATTTTAATCGCCCTACCATTGGCGGCCGTGCCTTCAGCAGCTTGGGCTCTCAACTCTCGAGTTCCCTCCCTATACCTCTCCGCACCCCTCTCCTCCTTTTAAGACACTCCTTCAAACTTCCCTCTGCGACCAAGCTTTTGCTCACCTGTCCGAATATCTCGTGGCTTGGTGTCACATTTTGTTTGAGAATCACTCCCGTGCAGCGCCTTGGGACGTTTTTACTCTGTTAAAGGTGCTGGGTAAACACAGGTTGTTGTCTGAGCCACTGCTCCACCCAATCTCCCATCATCCCCTCTGTCTGGGGTTGGATTTGACCCCTCCCAGGTCCCAGAGGGTGAAAGGTCAGAGTGCGGCCCAGTCTCTCCACGTACTGTCACAGAGCGGCTGTTTGTTGGCGGGAGGGCTCACCTCCATCTCGCGTTGAAACTATTAACCGTCTGTCTCAATCGGCGTATTTGACACTTGTTGTCTTCTCTCCCTCTCTTCTCCTCCCCCCCCTCCCACCCCCACCCTTGGCAGGCTCTCCACGAAGCCACGGTAGAAGAGGTCACAGAGCGGTGCCCCGGGGGTCAACGCGAGGAACTCCCTTCCGGCCGCCACGACAACCCACCCCCCCCCCCTTCCAGGCGCCCGCCGACCATGAGCGAGGCGACGCACGCCAGAGCGGCTTCCAATTGAACCAGAAACTTTCCTACTTTATTTTTCTACGACGCTGGGGTGGGGGGGGGGGTTGGGTTGTGTGTGGTCTCCGTGGGCCGAGAAGGAAACTTGATCCGGCCCCCACCCACCCTGCGCTGATATCGTGCGGAGGAGCTCGGCGGGGTGCGGGGGGGGGGGGGGGGGGTGCTGGTGTGTCTGCGGTGCGGTCTGGTTTCAGACAAAGGTGGCCGCTCACAAAATGGCGGCGGCGTCCCTTTAAAGCGTCTGCTGACCTGTCTGGAACGGGATTGTGGGTCCCTGGTTTTAGGAGGCCGAGAGAGGAGAGCCCACCGTGGCACTTTGTTGCCACGGCGATAACTGCACAGCGCTGTAAGCCGGGAGCCATTCACCATCGGAGATCCGCCGACATTCCCACCCTCTCCCAATTGGCAGTGACTCCGGGCCCACTCGGCGCGGGGAATCCGCATTCCCATTCGCCTTGAACTGGCGGCCAATTCACAAAGAACTTCAACTCGCGTTGAATTCCTGCTCAATTCCCTTCCCGTTCACGTTGAATTCCCATCCGGTTCACAATGAATTTCCGAGAGTGGGGGTGAGTTACCCCCCTCCGGCTTGGACTGTACGTCGATACGACCCATGACCAACTGTGGCATCGAATTACCGTCCAGTTCGTGCCCTTCTCTTTTCCCCCGCCCCACCCCACCCCCACCCCCCCCCCCCGGGAGTTTCCGTTCCCATTTGAGTCCCAACGTGCATGCCGTGAAAACCTTGGAGCCGGCTTGAGGGGGTATTGGCCCCAATGTGTTGGCCGCCAAGATCCTGGGCTGGGCAGAGCCGATCTGTTTGGGGGTTGGACGGAGGAGGAGACGGAGGGAGTGCAGTTTCCCCGCCCTCTTTGACTTTCCCTCCCACACCTGGCAGTTGGCGTTGTATTTCCAGCCCGGGTTTTACCCACCAGCCCCTTTTCTTTTTGTCCTGTTGTGCCTGGCGGAGAGGTGAGCGGACTGCGTTTAAACTCATCAGTCCGGAGCGACTGACTGTTTCTCCCCCCCCCGCCCCCCCGACCCCCAAAGTAGCTCGCTGCCAATCCCAAGGTGGGCATCCATGCCCGCTCCCTCCCCCAACTGGGCAGTCCTCACGGATGCCCATGATGCCAACGGCTTCACCGTGGCAGGAACCCATCCAGACGATCACCGCGCCACGATGGGAAAAACGCTGCTTCCTTTTTTATTTTTTCCACGTTGGGGCCCTTTCAATCACTTTGGACTCGATCGATTTTAATCTCGCCCTTTTTTTTTTCTTGAAGAATAATTAAAAAGTGGTGGTGTTGTAAATGTGTAATTCCGCCCCCCCCCCCTCCAACCCGCCCCATCCCCGTGGCTCACTTGGTTGGTGCCATTCATAGAGTGATACCGAGCCATTGGGACCCGGGAGGTCTCACCTACCCAGCAGGGGTGGCTTCGTACAATCACTTCCCACCCCCTTCCCCATAGCTCACTAGGTAGGCGCTATTTATAGTGTGGTCCCGTAACTCACTTGGTCGGTGTCATTCGTAGAGTGGTACCGAGCCATTGGGACCCGGGAGGTTTCACATACCCAGCAAGGGGTTGCCTGGTACAATCCCATCCACCCCCATCCCCGTAACTCACTTGGTCGGTGCCATTCGCAGATTGGTACCAAGCCATTGGGACCCAGGAGGTCTCACGTCCCCAGCAGGGGTGGCTTGGTACAATCCCATCCACCCCCATCCCCGTAGCTCACTTGGTTAGTGCCGTTTGTAGAGTGGTACCGAGCCATTGGGATCCGGGAGGTTTCACGTACCCAGCAGGGGTGGCTTGGTACAATCTCATCCACCCCCCCCTTCCCTGTAGCTCACTTGGTCAGTGCCATTGATCGTATGGAGGAGGGGGTCAGGAGTTGGATCGTACATTGTAGATCTGCAGGCAAGGCAGGCGATAGTTGTGTTAGACTGCGGCCACACTCTGTAACTTGGGCGTGACGTGGAATCTGTTACTGTGGGGGGGGGGGGGTTGGGGGTTGAGGTTTGAAAGCCCCTTGAGGGCTTTGACTGCCCAACACTTTTTCCTCCACCCCCCTTCTCAGTGACCCCTCTCGTGTAGAAATCCCGGCACGCTCTGTACCGTTTCGCTTCATTCTGCCACCTTCCGTCGGGAATTTTCCAACCCTCTTATTAACAGAGGGAGCCTGCGGTGCGTTTTGGGTTGTCTTTGGGAGACGCAGGAGTGGCGGTTTTGGGGGCTGCTTTTTAAAAAAAATATGTGAAGCATTTTTAACCGGCGTCTATTAACCCGCTGCAGATCTGATCCAGCTTCGGTCTGACTTACCACCTTAACTCGCTGTGCCTGGAGGGTTTCTGCTCCCATATCTGTGTCTGAATGGGGCGAGGGGACAGCTCCCCCTTTTTGGATGTTGCTCTCGCCCCAGTTGAATCCAATGAGGTTAAAGGATACCCCCTCCTCCCCCCTCCCCCCCCCCCCCCCCAATCTCCGTAGCTCAGTTGGTATATGCCATTCATAGCGTGGTACCGAGCCATTGAGACCAAGAAGATCTCACTTACCCACAGCAGGAGGTGGGCTCGTACAATTTCCCCTCCCCCATCCCCTTAGCTCACTTGGTAGGTGCCATTTGTAATCTTGGGCCGAGCCACAGGGACTCGGAAGGTCCCAAAGTACGCAGCAGGGTTTGGCCCCTGCAATTCCCCTCGCCTCCCCCATCCCCAGAGCTCATTGGTAGGTGCCGTTCATAGTATGGTGCCAAACCATTGGGTCTTGGTAGGTCTCAATACAGCAGGGGGTGGGCTGGTACAATACCCCCCCCCCATCACCATAGCTCATTTGGTAGGTGCCATTCACAGTATGGTGCCAAGCCATTGGGACTAGGAAGGTCTCAATACAGCAGGGGTGGGCTGGTACAATGCCCCCCGCCCCCCCATCACCATAGCTCATTTGGTAGGTGCCATTCACAGTATGGTGCCGAGCCATTGGGATGAGGAAGGTCTCAAGTACCCAGCGTGGTGGGGGGAAGTGGCGGACCCTGGCACAATTGGTCCCCAGCGTCCTTGGATTATGCAAATTCCGACACAGGTGAATGCTCCTAGTCGCCGGGACACTGTGTTGACTTTGGGTGGGGGGGTGCGGGGGGAAACGAGACCAGGCATGGCTGCGGGGTGGTTTGACCCACGACCCCAGCGATCAGCCCCGTGACCCTAGATATATCCTGAGAGTTGGGCTGCTGGCATTTCTTCTCATTTTCAAAAAAATTTCCAAAAAGCTTTATTCGATTCCACCCGCAACCTTCCTGGGCTCGGTCTCCAACCCCACCCGCCGTGCCGGGGAGTGCGGACAAGTCAGCCCGACTGGTACGATTGGTTTCGGCTTCATGACGCCTACCTGAGTCGAATGGCGCCCCGAGTCGCAAGTGGACCCAGGAAGGGCTGCAGCAGCTAGGACGGGGGGAGGGCTCTTGCGTTTTCCGGAACATTCCACCCCGTTAAAGTGCGTCGAGGTCCGGTCTTCGAGGGGGTTTTGTACGTGAGCTCTGATTGGGTGGATCGATCTAAGGGAATTGTTCACACCAGGGCGGTATAACTGCGTCCGATTGGATGGGGATCATGTGTCGTGGACTGATTGTGTAAATACAGAAATCTATATATCGAATTTTTTTTTTTAAACGTTCAATCAGTGTGACTTGTGTCGCTTGCTGAATGGGTCACGACCTCTGACCCCGGGGGGGTGGGGTGGTCTCAAATCGTGTGCAGGATTGTGCTTGGGAATTTGCCGAGGGCAGGAATCCTAAAAATCGAGAACTCTGCTAACGAACGTCGTCCATTTACCCCCGACCTGCCGCGTCCCATCTCGTCCAGCCTCTGTTGCCACCATCTCAGAGTAGTACTGGCCCAGGACAGTCTCACACTAGCCAATCCCGACCTGCGCACATTTGACCAATCTGGTAAAGATTTGAGCTGGCCTCAGTACCTCTGGGCCACTGGCGGAATTGGGGCGGGGAGTGTTACTGAGTGACAGTGTGAGGGAGCTGGATTAACATCAGTAGGGATACAGTCAGTGACACAGGGCGCTGGGGGAGGGGTGTTACTGAGTGACTGTGAGGGAGCTGGATTAACATCAGTAGGGATACAGTCAGTAACACAGGGCGCTGGGGGAGGGGTGTTACTGAGTGACTGTGAGGGAGCTGGATTAACATCAGTAGGGATACAGTCGGTAACACACCGCGCTGGGGGAGAGGGGTTACTGAGTGACAGTGTGAGGGAGCTGGATTAACATCAGTAGAGATACAGTCAGTGACACAGGGCGCTGGGGGAGGGGTGTTACTGAGTGACTGTGAGGGAGCTGGATTAACATCAGTAGAGATACAGTCGGTAACACACCGCGCTGGGGGAGAGGGGTTACTGAGTGACAGTGTGAGGGAGCTGGATTAACATCAGTAGAGATACAGTCAGTGACACAGGGCGCTGGGGGAGAGGGGTTACTGAGTGACAGTGTGAGAGAGCTGGATTAACATCAGTAGAGATACAGTCAGTGACACAGGGCGCTGGGGGAGAGGGGTTACTGAGTGACAGTGTGAGGGAGCTGGATTAACATCAGTAGAGATGCAGTCAGTAACACAGGGCACTGGGGGAGGGGGGTTACTGAGTGACAGTGTGAGGGAGCTGGATTAACATCAGTAGAGATACAGTCAGTAACACAGGGCGCTGGGGAAGAGGGGTTACTGAGTGACAGTGTGAAGGAGCTGGATTAACATCAGTAGAGATACAGTCAGTGACACAGGGCGCTGGGGGAGAGGGGGTTACTGAGTGACAGTGTGAGGGAGCTGGATTAACATCAGTAGAGATGCAGTCAGTAACACAGGGCACTGGGGGAGGGGGGTTACTGAGTGACAGTGTGAGGGAGCTGGATTAACATCAGTAGAGATACAGTCAGTAACACAGGGCGCTGGGGAAGAGGGGTTACTGAGTGACAGTGTGAAGGAGCTGGATTAACATCAGTAGAGATACAGTCAGTGACACAGGGCGCTGGGGGAGAGGGGGTTACTGAGTGACAGTGTGAAGGAGCTGGATTAACATCAGTAGAGATACAGTCAGTAACACAGGGCGCTGGGGGAGAGGGGTTACTGAGTGACAATGTGAGGGAGTTGGATTAACATCAGTAGAGATACAGTCAGTGACACAGGGCGCTGGGGGAGGGGGGTTACTGAGTGACAGTGTGAGGGAGCTGGATTAACATCAGTAGAGATACAGTCAGTAACACAGGGCGCTGGGGGAGGGGGGTTACTGAGTGACAGTGTGAGGGAGCTGGATTAACATCAGTAGGGATAGTCAGTAGCACAGGGCACTGGGGGAGAGGGGTTACTGAGTGACAGTGTGAGGAAGCTGGATTAACATCAGTAGAGATACAGTCAGTAACACAGGGCGCTGGGGGAGAGGGGTTACTGAGTGACAGTGTGAGGGAGCTGGATTAACATCAGTAGAGATAGTCAGTAACACAGGGCGCTGGGGGAGAGGGGTTACTGAGTGACAGTGTGAGGGAGCTGGATTAACATCAGTACAGATACAGTCAGTGACACAGGGTGCTGGGGGAGAGGGGTTACTGAGTGACAGTGTGAGGGAGCTGGATTAACATCAGTAGGGATAGTCAGTAGCACAGGGCACTGGGGGAGAGGGGTTACTGAGTGACAGTGTGAGGGAGCTGGATTAACATCAGTAGGGATAGTCAGTAGCACAGGGCACTGGGAGGGAGGGCAGGTGGTGAAGAGAAGGTTACAGTCACATTTGCTGCTGGGGTGAGCGAGCGAGGTTCCCTGTCGAACGCATTACCCAGTTACAACCAGCTGACAGCGGCATAGCAGGCAGAATGGATCGTGCAACTGGCCACGGACAGTGACACCCTCCCTCCCTCCCTCCACTCCTGGCCTTGGCTGCGCCAAGCCACCCAACTCGGCCCTCGAGGCTTCAGAACCCGCGACTCTTCCGGAGCGACCGAGAGAAAAAAAATTGATTTGAATCTCCTGGCTCTTTTCCCCAGGTTAGTCGGCTCCTTGTGACTGTACACCCTCAATCCTTACTGGGAATGCAAGCTCTCACTTTATGGGGGAGAAAGCAAATAATCATTAAAATATATTTTAAAAAGTTGCCTTTTTAAGTACCTGATGGACGGTAAGGTCTCGAAAGATGTAGGGTTTAGCTGGCAGTGAATTATTAAGCTCTGGCCTGTGTGTGTGCATAAAGGTGACATTGGTTAAACCTAGGGCGATATTTGCTATGCCCTCAAACACGCACACACACAGACTGTGCTGAACTCTCTTTCCATAGGCTCCCTTTCCCTTTCCCCACCCTCCCGTCTCTCTGGGTTTGTTCCTGCAGTAACGTTCATAACACGGAGGAGAATTTAGCTGCACATTATTAAACACCGTTTTGCTTTTAAGAAATGTATTCTAGTTACGTTTTTAAATACAAAAATTAAACTTTTTTTGCTTTCATTAAAAAAAATGATATAACTTGGGAACACTGTGTGGTGTTTGGACGTCACGAGGAGAAATGGACAGGCCTGTCGTTGGAAGGAGCTATTTTTGTTTTTATTCGTGTACGGGCTGTGGATGTCGCTGGCAAATTGCCCGTCTCAAATTGCCCCTTGAGAAGGTGGTGGTGAGCCACCTTCTTGACAACCGAGTGGCTTGCTGGGCTATTTCAGAGGGCAGTTAAGAGCCAACTACATTGTTGTGGGTCTGGAGTCTCATACCAGCCAGACCAGGTAAGGATGGCAGATTTCCTTCCCTAAAAGACATTAGTGAACCAGCTAGGTTTTTAGGACAATCCGGTAGTTTCACGGTCACCATTACTGATACGAGCTTTTTAAGGTCATGGATTTTGGGGAGGGCTAACAAGGAAAGGGGAATAACATTAAATGGTAGGACACTGAGAAGCGTCGAGGAACAAGGTGCTTGTCCACAGATCCCTGAAGGTAGCAGGCCAGGTGGATAAGAAGGCATACGGAATGCTTGCCTTTATTAGCCGAGGCATGGAATATAAGAGGAGGGAGGTTATGCTTGAACTGTATAAAACACTGGTTAAGCCACAGCTGGAGTACTGCGTGCAGTTCTGGTCACTGCTTTACAGGAAGGGCGTGATTGCACTGGAGAGGGTGCAGAGGAGATTTAAGAGGATGTTCCCAGGA
Source organism: Pristiophorus japonicus (assembly GCF_044704955.1). NCBI lineage: Eukaryota > Metazoa > Chordata > Chondrichthyes > Pristiophoridae > Pristiophorus > Pristiophorus japonicus. Next base: position 198,193,994 of record NC_091985.1, on the reverse strand, counting down.
ATGGAGAATCTTAGCTATGAAGACAGATTGGATAGGCTGGGTTTGTTTTCCTTGGAACAAAAGGAGGCTGAGAGGAGACCACATTGAGGTGGATAACATTTTCAGGGGCCTGGAAAGCATGGATAAGGAAGGTCCTATTTTGCTCAGCAGAGGTTTCAACAACCAGGGGGCATAAATTTAAAGTAATTGATAGAAGGTTTAGAGGGGATTTGAGGGGAAATAGAGGGTTGTGTGGGACTGGAACTAACTACCTGAAAGGGTGGTAGAGGCAGGAACATTTAAAAGTACTTGGATGTGCACCTGAAGTGCCGTAACCTACAGGGCACGGACCTAGAGCTGGAAAGTGTGATTAGGTTGGATAGCCTCTTGTTGGCTGGCGCAGACACGTTGGGCCAAAGTGGCCTCCTTCCGTGCCGTAAACTTCTATGATTCTATGATTTATTCCAGACTTATTTAATGAACTAACTTTAAATTCCCCAGCTGTCATGGTGGGATTTGAACTCTGGTCTCTGGATCATTCGTCATTCTGGATTACACACAGAGAGTCCAGTAACATAACTACTGAATGTTTGTAATAAATGAGCACCCCGAGACTGGTCAGGCACTGACCTTTCACCCCTGGGATGCTGGGGTCAAGTCAAGTCCCAGGCGGAGGGAATGAATGGCCCTTGTCTCTGATGGGGGAGACTGGGACAGTTCCCATCTGATCGGATGCGAAACTTAGGAACGGGGTGAGGCCATTCAGCCCTTCAAGCCTGCGCTGCCATTCAATAAGCTCATGTCTGCTCTACCTCAACTGCGCCTTCCCCCATTATCCCCGTATCCCTTGGCTCCCTGAGTATCCAAAAACCTGCAGTAACAAGAAATAGGAGCAGGATTAGGCCATTCGACCCCTTGAGCCTGTTCTGCCATTCAGTGAAATTGTAGAAATTTACAGCAGGGAAGGAGGCCAATTCGGCCCATCGTGTCCATGCCGGCCAACAAGAGGTTATCCAGCCGAATCCAAATTTACAGCTAGAGATCCATAGCCCTGCAGGTTACGGCACTTCAGGTGCACATCGAAGTACTGTTTAAATGTGGTGAGGGTTTCTGTCTCTACCACCCTTACAAGCAGTGAGTTCCAGACCCCCACCACCCTCTATATTAAGAAACCTCCCCTCAAATCCGCTCCAAACCTTCGATCAACTACTCTAAATTTATGGCATCTGGTTGTTCACCCCTCTGCCAAGGGAAATAGGCTCTTTTCTATCCACTCTTATCTCGGCCCCTCAATTTAATACATCTCAATGAGGTCTCCCCTCAGCCTGCTCTGTTCCAAGGAAAATAAACCCAACCCATCCAATCTGGCCTCTCGGCTAAGATTCTCCACTCCCGGCAACATTCTCGTAAATCTCCTCTGTACCCTCTCCAGTGCAATCACATCCTTCCTGTAATGTGGTGACCAGAACTGCACGCAGTACTCCAGCTGTGGCCTAACCAGTGTTCCATACACTTCAAGCATAACGTCCCTGCTCTTGCGTTCCATGCCTCGGCTAACAAAGGCAAGCATTCTGCAGGCCCTCCTATCCATCGGGCCTGCCACCTTCAAGGATCTGCGGACACGGCTGATCTTTGACCTCAACTCCACTTTCCTGTATCCAAAAGTCGATCGATCTCAGCCTTGTTTACACAACGACTGAATATCCACAGCCCTCGGGGAGAAAATTCCAAGGGTCCACAGACCTTTGAAGAAATTTCTCCTCATCTCAGTCCTAAATGGGGGACCCCTTATTCTGAGACTGACCCCTGGTTCTAGACTCCCCAGCCAGAGGAAACATACTCCCTGCATCTACCCTGTCAAACCCCTTAAGAATTCCATATGTTTCAATGAGATCATGCATGATCTGTGACTGAAATCCATATACCCACCTTTGGCCTATATCCCTTAACACCTTTGGTGAACAGAAATCTATCAATTCCAGATTTAAAATTAACAATTGACACAGCATCAGCTGCCGTTTGCGGAAGAGAGATCCAGATTTCTGCCACCCTCTGTGTGTAGAAGTGTTTCCAAACTTCACCCAAAGGCCTAGCTCTAATTTTTAGACGATGACCCGAGTCCTAGACTCCCCCAACGAGCGGACATAGATTCTCCACATTTATCCTATCTGTTCCCCATAATATCTTGTAAACTTCCATCAGATCACCTTAGCACAACTGATGTTACACATATTGGTTGATGGATAAATATTCACCCCAGAAAACTGGGGAGAACTCCCTTGCTCTTTAAAATATTGCCATGGATCTTTTACGCACAAAACCGAGACAAACACTCCTCCCACCCCCACCAGCACAGAGGGAGCACCGCACTGTCGGAGGGGCAGTACTGAGGGAGCACCGCACTGTCGGAGAGGGAGCACTGCACTGTCGGAGGGGCAGTACTGAGGGAGTGCCGCACTGTCGGAGGGGCAGTACTGAGGGAGTGCCGCACTGTCGGAGGGGCAGTACTGAGGGAGTGCCGCACTGTCGGAGGGGCAGTACTGAGGGAGCGCCGCACTGTCGGAGGGGCAGTACTGAGGGAGCGCCGCACTGTCGGAGGGGCAGTACTGAGGGAGTGCCGCTCTGTAATAGGGTCAGTACTGAGGGAACGACGCACTGAAGGAGGGACAGTACTGAGGGAGTGCCGCACTGTTCGAGGGGCAGTACTGAGGGAGCGCCGCACTGTCGGAGGTGTTTCCTTTTGGATAAGATTTAAATTGAGGCCACCTCTGCCGTCTTGGTTCATTGTAAAAGATTTCACGTGCACTATTGGAAGAAAGCAAGGAATTTCACCCAGATGTCCTGGCCAATGTTTATCCCTCAACCAACATCACTAAAAAAAAAAACCATGATCTGAGCATTACCACATTGCTGTTTGTGGGAACTGGCGATTCACATATTGGCTGCCACATTTCCTACATTACAACAGTGACCACACTTCAAAAGTACTTCATTGGCTCAAGAGCGGGTTGGGACGTCTTGAGATTGTGAAAGGTGTTGCATAAATGCATGACTTTGTTTTTTCTTTCTCGTCCAAACAGTGTGTTAGCCTCGCTCAATCAGACACATTCTCAGAATACAAATAATTTGCTTTCAAAATATCGGTGAGTCTCAAGGCATCACCATTCTTGATGTGCAAATGGTATAGCATGTTCAGGCGAAGGGCAGTGGCAAGGTTAAACTCAAAAATCCCAAAGTTGCCAAAGTTGGAGATACATCTGCCTCACCATTGACATGCATCAAGCGGTGTTATCCCTCAGTTCTGCCCCCTCCAACAGTGCAGCGCTCCCTCAGTACTGCCCCTCCGAATGTGCAGCACTCCCTCAGTACTGCCCTTCCGATAGTGCAGCGCTCCCTCAGTACTGCCCCTCCGAAAGTGCAGCGCTTCCTCAGTACTGCCCCTCAGACAGTGCGGCACTCCCTCAGTACTGCTCCTCTGACAATGCTGTTTTTGCAGCAAACTAAACTCGTCCCAGAAAGTTAAGTGGTGTCAATTGCCACCCCATTCACCACCTTCAACATTCATTTCCCCCACCAACTGAGCACCGTGCATACAGTGTAGTGTGTACCATCTACAAGATGCAGAGCAGCAACTCGCCAAGGCTTCTTTGACAGCACCTCCCAGAACCGTGCCCTCTACCTCCGAGAAGGACAAAGGCAGCAGGCGCCTGGGATCACCTCCACCTCCACGTTCCCCTCCAAGTCATGCAACATCCTGATTTGAAATTATATCGCAGTTCCTTCATCATCGCTGGGTCAAAATCCTGGAACTCCCTCCCTAACAGCACTGTGGGAGCACCTTCACCGCACGGACTGCAGTGGTTCAAGAAGGCAGCTCACCACCAACTTCTCAAGCGTGTGTTAGCCTCTATCACTAAGAATACATCCTCAAATATAAAGATGTTGGGCCATAATTTGCTGTCAAAATATCGGTGAGGCTAGCGTCATCTCACGGAGCGAAATGATCCCACAATCAACGGAGCAGATCAAAGCTATGCAGTCCTGTCACATTCAGTCGCGAATGGGAGGTGGACAATTAAACAACTAACGGGAAGAGGAGGCTCAGTGAATATCCCATCCTCAATGATGGAGGAGCCCAGTGCGTGAATGAAAAAGATGAGGCTGAAGCATTTGCAACTATCTTCAGCCAGAAGTGCCGAATGGATGATCCATATTGGTCTCCTCCCGAGGTGCCCACCATCACAGAAGCCAATCTTCAGTCATTTCAATTCACTCCACGTGATATCAAGAAATGGTTGAGCGCACTGGACACAGCAACGGCTGTGGGCCCCGACAACTTCCCGGCTGTTGTACTTCAGAACTAGCCATACTTCTAGCCAAGCGGTTCCAGTACAGTTACAACACTGGCATTTACTCGACAATGTGGAAAACATAGAAAATAGGTGCAGGAGTAGGCCATTCGGCCCTTCGAGCCTGCACCACTATTCAATAAGATCATGGCTGACCATTCACCTCAGTACCCCTTTCCTGCTTTCTTGCCATACCCCTTGATCCCTTTAGCCGTAAGGGCCATATCTCACTCTCTGTTGAATATATGCAATGTACTGGCATCAACAATTCTCTGCGGTAGGGAATTCCACAGGTTAACAATGCTCTGAGTGAAGAAGTTTCTCCCCATCTCAGTCCTAAATGGCCTACCCCTTATCCTTAGACTGTGTTCTCTGGTTCTGGACTTCCCTAACATCGGGAACATTCTTCCTGCATCTAACCTGTCCAGTCAGAATTTTATATGTTTCTATGAGATCCCTTCTCATCCTTCTAAACTCCAGGCCCAGTCGATCCAGTCTCTCCTCATATGTCAGTCCTGCCATCCCAGGAATCAGTCTGGTGAATCTTCGTTGCACTCCTTCAATAGCAAAAACGTCCTTCCTCAGATTAGGAGACCAAAACTGAACACAATATTCCAGGTGAGGCCTCACCAAGGCCCTGTACAACTGCAGTAAGACTTCCTGCTCCTATACTCAAATTCCCTAGCTATGAAGGCCAACATACCATTTGCTTTCTTCACTGCCAGATGTACCTGCATGCCAACTTTCAATGACTGATGTACCATGACACCCAGGTCTCGCTGCGCCTCCCCTTTTCCTAATCTTCCGCGATTCAGATAATATTATGCCTTCGTGTCTTTGCCACCAAAGTGGATAACCTCACCTTTTATCCACATTATACTGCATCTGCCATGCATTTATCCACTCACCTAACCTGTCCAAGTCACCCTACAGCCTCTTAGAGTCCTCCTCACAACTCACACCACCACCCAGCTTAGTGTCATATGCAAACTTGGAGATATCACACTCAATTCCTTCATCTAAATCATTAATGTATATTGTAAATAGTTGGGGTCCCAGCACTGAGCCCTGCGGCCCTCCACTAGTCACTGCCTATCATTCTAAAAAGGACCCATTTATCCCGACTCTCTGCTTCCTGTCTGCCAACCAGTTCTCTATCCACGTCAGTACATTACCCCCAATACCTTGTGCTTTAATTTTTCACATGAATCTCTTGTGTGGGACCTTGTCAAAAGCCTTTTGAAAGTCCAAATACACCACATCCACTGGTTCTCCCTTGTCCACTCTACTAGTTACATCCTCAAAAAATTCCAGAAGATTTGTCAAGCATGATTTCCCTTTCATAAATCCATGCTGACTTGGACTGATCCTGTCACTGCTTTCCAAATGTGCTGCTATTACATCTTTAATAATTCATTCCAACATTTTCCCCACTACTGATGTCATGCTAACCGGTCTATAATTACCCGTTTTTTCTCTCCCTCCTTTTTTAAAAAGTGGTGATACATTAGCTACCCTCCAGTCCACAGGAACTGATCCAGAGTCGATAGACTGGAAAATGATCACCAATGCATCCACTATTTCTAGGGCCACTTCCTTAAGTATCCTGGGATGCCCGGGTATGTTCTGTCGACAAAAAGTAGGAAAGATCCAATCTGTCTGGTCTCAATCATCAACAAAGCAATGGAAGGTGTCATCAACAATGCTATCAAGCAGCACTTACTCATCAATAACTTGCTCACCGATGCTCAGTTTGGGTTCCGCCAGGACCACTCAGCTCCAGACCTCATCACAGCCTTGGTCCAAACATGGACAAAAGAGCTCATTTCCAGAGGTGAGGTGAGAGTGACTGCCCGTGACATCAAGGTAGTATTTAACCGAGTGTGGCACCAAGGAGCCATAGTACAACTGAAGTTAATGGGAATCAGGGGGAAAATTCTCCACTGGCTGGAGTCATACCTAGCACAAAGGAAGATGGTTGGAGGACATCGCTGCAGGAGTTCCGCGGGGCAATGTCCTCGGCCCAACCATCTTCAGCAACTTCATCAATGACCTTCCCTCCATCATAAGTTCAGAAGTGGGGATATTCGCTGATGATTTTACAATGTTCAGTGCCATTCGCAACTCCTCAGATAATGGAGCAGTCCATGCCCGCATACAGCAAGACCTGGACAACATTCAGGCTTAGGCTGATAAATGGCAAGTAACATTCATGCCACACAAGTGCCAGGCAGTGACCATCTCCAACAAGCAAGAGTCTAACCACCCCCCTTGACATTCAATGGCATTACCATCGCCGAATCCCCCACCATCAACATCCTGGGGGGGCACAATTGACCAGAAACTTAAGTGGAACAGCCACATAAATACTTTGGCAACAAGAGCGGGTCAGAGGCTGGGTATTCTATGGCGAGTGTCTCACCTCCTGACTCCCCAAAGCCTTTCCACCATCTACAAGGTGATGGAATACTCTCCACTTGTCTGGATGAGTGCAGCCCCCCACACTCAAGAAACTCAACGCCATTTAGGACAAAGCAGCCCGCTGGATTGTCACCCCATCCACCACATTAAACATTCACTCCCTCCACCACCGGCGTACCGTGGCTGCAGTGTGTCCCATCTACAAGATGCGCTGCAGCAACTCTCCATGATTTCTTCGACAGGACCTCCCAAACCCGCGAGCTCCACCACCTAGAAGGACAAGGGCAGCAGGCCCATGGGAACGCCACCACCTCCAAGTTCCCTGCCAAGTCACACATCGTCTTAACTTGGAAGTATAGCACCTTTGTCGTTGCTGGGTCAAAATCCTGGAACTCCCTAACAGCACTGTAGATGAACCTTTACCACACGGACTGCGGCAGTTCAAGAAGGTGGCTCATCACCACCTTCTCGAGGGCAATTAGGGATGGGCAATAAATGCTGACATTGCCATCGACGCCCACATCCCATGGATGAATATATTTTAAGAATTCAGTCGTAAGTCCCCTTCAAACGACATGATAGTTGACAAGTACTTCCAGTCAACCTCTTTGGCACTGAAAATTAACAAGTGTGGAGTCTCATTCCCTTAGGTTTTACATTGTTGTTGGAGATTTTAAAAATGTCAGTGAAAATAAAAATGTTGTTTCCTTTCTGTCTCTTTTCTCTGTTTATTTCTCTTTCCCTACCTGATGTGACGTTGAATTCACGCACTCTAATTTACACTTCCTTCTCAGTCCTTGTACTGTTACGTTCACAGTCCTTCAGTCTGATTGCTTGAGGAGATACCCTGTTGCTTGTCCTGTTCACCCAAGCCACAGATGCCCCGTTTCCCTCGCTGCGGCATTATCAGCCACGCAAACATTGTTAAAGCCTAAATGTGCGTGGGCAAGTCTAACCAATGGCAGACGCAGTTTGAGGTCTTGTAAAGCAGAATCTGGCCCACTAATACAGACTTGCTATGGATACATAGCACAGAAACAGGCCATTCGGCCCAACTAATCCATGCTGCTGTTTATGCTCCACTCGAGCCTCCTCCCGTCTTTCCTCATCTAAATCTATCAGCATAACCCTCTATTCCCTTCTCCCTTATATGCTTTTCTAGCCTCCCCTTAAATGCACCTATACTATTCGCTTCAACCACTCCCTGTGGTAGCAAGTTGCACATTCTCACCACTCTCTGGGTAAAGAAGTTTCTTCTGAATTCCCTATTGGATTTCTTGGTGACTATCTTATATTGATGGCCTCTAGTTATGCTCTTCCCCACAAGTGGAAACATTCTCTCTGCATCCACTCTGTCAAAACCTTTCAGCATTTTAAAGACCTCCAGCAGGTCTCCCCTTAACCTTCTCTTTTCGAGAGAAAAGAGACCCAGCCTGTTCATCCTTTCATGATAGGTATAACATTGCAGTTCTGGTCTCACTCATGTAAATCTTTTTTGAACCCTCTCCAGTTCCTCTATATCCTTCTTAAACTATGCCGAGCAGAAATGTGCATAATGCTCCAACTGTGGTCTAATCAAGGTTCGATAAAAGATGAACATATCTTGTCTACTTTTCAATTTTATCCCTCTGGAAATTAACCCTGCTTTGGTATCCAGGGAATTGAGCACAAAAAATCTCGGCTGACACCCCAGTGCAGTGCTGAGGGAGTGCTGCACTGTCAGAGGTGCCACCTTTCAGATGAGACGTTAAACCGAGGCTCTGTCTGCTCCTTCAGGTGGACGTAAAAGATCCCATGGCACTTGTAAAGTCTTGTCCCCTCAGTACAGATTCACACGAGGCATGTAGTGAAGTCAAGGTCACTGGACCTGCACCTTTGTTTCACAGCTCTGGAATGCTGCACTTGCCTGAGACCTGATCGTATATACCTGTCTCTTGCAAGTGCACGCCTGGTGGTAAGGTATGCTGGTGGTTACAGGTCATATCTTATTACAGTCATGTATAGCATGTTAGGAAACAGTTATATATAATAATGTAAGATACATGACATCACCCTCCCCTAAGGTTTTATTGTCTTTATAGGTTCAGTCTCTCAGGTGGTCTACGCTCTCGCGTGGGGCGTCTGAGTTGTGGTTCAGTTGTTTGCCTTGGTGTCTGTTTTTCTTTGGGTGTGGTTGCTGGTATCTCACCTGGGCTGTCTGTTTTGATTGGTGTGATTGTTGTTGACTCGCCTGGGCTATCTGTTGGTATTGCCCTTTCCTCAGGTTGTTCCCTCTGTCTGTACACCAGGTGTGGTGCGAGTTCCACATTGTAGTCTGCCTCTGGTTCCGCAGTGTTGTTGGTAAATCTGCTTTTGACTTGGTCTACATGCCTCCGGCAGGTTTTGCCATTGTCCATTTGTACTACCAGTAGCCTGTTTCCTTCCTTGCGTGTTACTGTCCCTGCAAGCAATTTGGGATCCCTGCCATAGTTTAGTACAAACACTTTGTCCCCTATTTCATTCCATCTCCCCCTCGAATTTCTGTCATGGTACTCAGTCAGCTTATGGCGCTTTGCCTCAACGATTTCGTGCATGTCTGGGAGGATTAATGAGAGCCTTGTTTTTAAAGTCCTTTTCATCAACAGTTGCGCAGGGGGGATCCCAGTCAATGAGTGCGGACGAGATCTGTATGCCAGCAGCAGTCGCGACAGGCGACCCTGCAGCGTGGGACCTTGGATTTTAAGCATGCCTTGTTTAATGATTTGCACTGCTCTCTCCACCTGGTCGTTGGAGGCTGGCTTGAACGGTGCCGTCCTGACGTGATTTATGCCGTGGTCAATTATAAAATCTTGGAATTCTGTGCTGGTGAAGCATGGACCATTGTCACTGACCAATGTCAGGGATTCCGTGCGTTGCAAACATGGTTGCGAGGCTCTCCACAGTGGTGGAGGTTGTGCTCGAGTTTAAAATGGTGCATTCGATCCACTTTGAAAATGCATCTACAACTACGAGGAACATTTTGCCCATGAATGGGCCTGCATAGTCTACGTGCACCCGTGACCACGGTTTGGTAGGCCAGGGCCAGGGGCTCAGGGGAGCCTCCCTGGGGGCATTGCTGAGTTGGGCACAAATGGTGTACCTTCGGACGCAGAGCTCCAAGTCCGTGTCAATACCAGGCCACCAGACGTGCGATCTGGCTATGGCCTTCATGAGAATGATCCCTAGGTGCTCGCGGTGGAGTTCCCGGACAAATGCCTCTCTGCCTCGCAGAGGCATGACTATTCGGCTGCCCCACATCAGGCAATCTGCTTGTAGTGATAGCTCAAGCATGCGCCTGTGAAATGGTTTTACTTCCTCGGGGCAGGCATCGCGAGCCTCTGCCCAGTCACCGGTTAGGACACATCTTTTTACGAAGGATAACGTGGGGTCGCTGGCCGTCCAGGCTCTGATTTGGCAAGCCGTCATGGGCGAACCTGTGGACTCAAAGGCATTGATTGCCATGACTATCTCACAGTCCTGTTCATAAGACCCTTCCGTTGTCGCCAGGGGTAGCCTGCTGAGCGCGTCGGCACAGTTGTCTGTGCCTGGTCTGTGCCTTATGGTATAGTCGTAGGACGCCAGCATGAGTGCCCACCGTTGAATTCGCGCCGAGGCGTTGGCGTTTATTGCCTTGCTCTCGGATAGGAGGGATGTGAGGGGCTTGTGGTCGGTTTCTAATGCGAACTTGGCCCCGAAAAGGTATTGGTGCATCTTTTTGACACCGTACACGCACGCGAGCACCTCCTTCTCGACCATTCCGTACCCGCGCTCCGCCCGCGAAAGTGACCTGGAGGCATAAGCTATGGGTTGTAATTTGCCCGCACTATTGACATGTTGCAAAACGCACCCGACCCCATACGCTGACGCATCGCATGTGAGAACTAGCTTTTTACCTGGGTCAAAGAAAGTCAAAACACTGTTGGAACACAGAAGGTTGCGTGCCTTATTGAAGGCGCGTTCCTGGGCGTCCCCCCAAAACCAATCGCATGTGGAGAGGCTCCAGCAGCGTGCTAAAGTTCTGCATAAAGTTCCCAAAGTAATTGAGTAGCCCGAGAAAGGCGTGCAGTTCTGAGACATTCCAGGGCCTGGGTGCCAGGCGAATTGCTTCTGTTTTGGACTCTGTTGGGCGGATTCCATCAGCGGCAATCCTTCTGCCCAAAAATTCAACCTTGGGTGCGAGAAACAGGCACTTGGATTTCTTGACTCGTAGGCCTACCCGATCCAACCGCTTTAGTACTTCCTCCAAATTACAGAGATGGGAGTCGGTGTCCCTGCCCGTGATAAGTATGTCGTCTTGAAATACAACCATCCCCAGGATGGACTTGAACAGACTCTCCATGTTGCGCTGGAATATGGCAGCTGCCGACCTGATGCCGAATGGGCATTGATTGTACATGAAAAGGCCACGATGTGTGTTGATGGTGGTGAGTAGCTTCGATTCCTCGGTCAATTCTTGCATCATATACGCAGATGTGAGGTCTAGTTTTGAGGAAAGTTTACCTCCAGCCAATGTGGCAAATAAGTCCTCCGCTCTGGGCAGCGGGTACTGGTCCTGTTGGGAGACTCTGTTTATGGTAGATTTGTAGTCCACACAGATTCGTACGGATCCATCAGGCTTCATGACTGGGACGATGGGACTTGCCCAGTCGCTAAATTCCACAGGTGATATAATGCCTTCCCGCAAAAGCCTGTCTAGTTCGTGTTCAATCTTTTCCCTCATCACATAGGGTACAGCTCTGACCTTGTGATGGACCAGTCTAGCATCCTGTGTGATGTAGATTTTGACTTTGGCCCCTTTGAAAGTGCCCACACCTGGCTGAAAGAGATGTTCAAATCGCTTTATAACTGTTGAGCAGGAGGTCCGTTCCTCTAATGACATGGCATGGACATCATCCCATTTCCAGTTTAGTTTTGCCAGCCAGCTTCTCCCCAGCAGTGCTGAGGGGTCTCCGGGGACAATCCACAGGGGAAGTCGGTTCACTGTCTCTTTGTGTGTGACAGAGAGCATGGCGCTGCCGAGGACTGGTACGATTTATTTGGTATAGATCCTTAGTTTGGTGTCGACCCTTGTGAGTTTTGGTCTGTCTCTTTTATGCGGCCACAGTTGTTCAAATTGTTGAGCGCCCATGAGAGATTGACTCGCTCCCATATCCAGCTCCATGTTGACAGGTATCCCGTTGAATAGGACCCTCATCATTATAGGAGGCGTCCTGTTGTAGGAGCAGCGGCCATTGATCATGTTGACCCGCTGTACATCGGTGTCCCGGGTACTGTCCCCACCGTCTTCTGGTCCGCTTTTCGACCCATCCGATTCGTATACCAGCCGAGCTGCCGTTTTTTTGCACATGCGGGCCAAATGCCCTGTATATTCATAGTTCCTGCAAACAGCCTGCTGAAATCGACATCCCCTTGACGAGTGCCCACCCCCACACCTCCAGCACAGACTGATTCTATTGTTCCCAAAGAATGAGCTGCGTCTGGCTGATCTCTCTTGAGCTTCTCTCAGTTTGTAGTTGATTGCTCGCATTGTGGGTTGATGAGGTGTGAACGGCCGTTCCTGTGGCCCTTGATGGCTTCTGGCACCACTGCCTGCTGTCGAGAGCCTGTTCTCCCGGTTTTGTCTGTGTGTGGGGGTAGCAGCTTGTTTAATGCTGTGAACTTCTTGCTCCGATATTTCGTTAGTTGTCGTACCTGCATTGTAAATCAACCTCGTTTCTTCTTCCCCTACCAAGAATGTCTGTGCAACCAGTGCTGCTGCCTCTAAGGTCAGGTTCTTGGTCTCTATGAGCTTTCGGAATATGCCTGCGTGGCCTATTCCTTCAATGAAAAAGTCTCTCAGCATTTCTCTCCTCAGTTCATCGGAGAACTCACATAAACTAGCCAACCTCCAAAGTTCCGCCACGAAGTCGGGTATGCTCTGGCCCACACAGCGTCTGTAGTTGTAGAACCTGTGTCTGGCCATGTGTAGGCTGCTCGCTGGCTTCAGGTGGTCTCTTACCAGTGTGCTCAATTCTTCAAACAACTTGCTTGCTGGTTTCTCAGGTGCCAGCAGATCCTCCATTAAAGCGTATGTTTTCGAGCCACAGCTGGTCAAGAGATAGGCTCTTCTCTTGTCTGCTTTGTCATCTCCTAACCAGTCTTTGGTTACAAAGCTTTGCTGGAGCCTTTCTATAAAGTCCTCCCAATTGTCTCTCGTATTGTACTTTTCATCTGATCCGTTGTTCGCCATTCTGTGGATTCTGTAATCCCGTAACTCGTCGCCACTGTAAAGTCCTGTCCCCTCAGTACAGATTCACACGAGGCATGTAGTGAAGTCAAGGTCACTCTGGACCTGCACATTTATTTCACAGCTCTGGAATGCTGTACTTGCCTGAGACCTGTCCTCATATACCTGTCTCTTGCAAGTGCACCCCTGGTGGTAAGGTATGCTGGTGGTTACAGCTCATATCTTATTACAGTCATGTATAGCATGCTAGGATACAGTAATATATAATAATGTAAGATACATGACAGCACTATTTTGAAGAGGAGCAGGGGAGTTATCCCCGGTGTCCTGGCCAATATTTATCCCTCAATCAACATAACAGATTATCTGGTCATAATCACGTTGCTGTTTGTGCGCAAATTGGCTGCCGCGTTTCCCACATTACAACAGTGACTGCACTCCAAAAGTATTTAATTGGCTGTAAAGCACTTTGAGATGACCGGTGGTCGTGGAAAGCGCTGTATAAATACAAGTCTTTTATTGACCAACGCCACTACTTTTAATGATTTGTAACTTCTGTACTGTTACGCTATTCTTCCTGTTCTACACAACCCACAGAAAGGGGTCGACCTCCCTTTGACTCTTGCCCACTTTCGCCTGACCCTGGCAGTGCTGATGCTGAATTGTTTTTGCACGACACTCCCCGGGGGAATGTTTACCTTGTCGCTCTCCTTTGAGCGGAGACACCCGGTGATACAGAAGAGACGCCATGTGAGGTGGCGTTCGCACGCCATTTTGTGGTTGCAATGCAGTTTCCGCGGCAACCACTGCTCGGTCCTGATTTAATTGAATGGCAGAATAGGCACGAGGGGCTGAATGGACCTCTTCCTGTTCTTATGGAACAGGGTCAGGTGTCTGAATGGGCCTCCTCCTGTTCCTGTGTAACAGGCTTGAGGGCCTGAATGGGCTTCCTCCTATTCCTGTGTAACAGGCTTGAGGGGCTGAATGAGCCTCCTCCTGTTCCTGTGTAACAGGCTCGAGGGGGTGAATGGGCCTCCTCCTGTTCCTGTGTAACAGGCTCAAGGGGCTGAATGGGCCTTCACTTGTTCCTATGTAACAGGCTCGAGGGGCTGAATGGCCTCTTCCTGTTCCTGTGTAACAGGCTTGAGGGGCTGAATGGGCCTCCTGTTCCTGAGTAACAGGCTCGAGGAACTCAATGAGCCTCCTCCTGTTCCGGTGTAACAGGCTCTAAGGGATGAATGGGCCTCCTCCTGTTCCTATGCTTTGTTCTTTATGTACCTCTGACCTTCTGGTAGATAAATCTGTCCATTGTAACAGTACATTTCCCTTTTCAATCTGGTGCAGTATGGAGACCTTGCACAGTAATAACAGCCACTGACAGGAGAGGAGGTTGGAGCAGGACCATAGTGGCTTTGAAGATAAGGTCACAGCAGGAAAATCGTAATCCAACCTGTCCCTGATCAGTGAGCAGAGGAGAGACACGAAATCTGAGAACCCGCTCTCAGAGGTTGTTTACCATACAGTTTCATAAGAGTTGAAACCAAACTCGAAGTATTCTTGGCTCGTTCTTCACTGACCTCTTGACCAATTATAGCTTTACCCCCTCTCTCTCTGCCTCCCTCACTGTCTGTCTGCCATGACTATATTTGTCTTTCACTCTATGGCTGCAAAATTCGGCTCCATAGCGCCCATTGCATGAGTGCTATAGGTGCCATATTGGTTCTGAAATGGCATCTGCTGCATCATGACCACGGGACGTCTCAAAGCACTTTACAGCTAATGAAGTCATTTTGAAATGTTTCTGTTATGGTGACTGAGGGATACATATTGGCCCCAGGACACCAGGGATAACTCCCCTGCTCTTCTTTGAAATAGTGCCATGGGATCTTTTACATCCACCTGAGAGGGCAGACGGGGTTTCGGTTTAACGTCCCATCCCGAAAGACGGCACCTCCGACAGTGCAGCACTCCCTCAGCACTACAGTGTAGGGTCAGCCTAGATATTGGTGCAGGTTCCTGGAGCGGGAGTCGAACCCACAACTTTCTGACTCAGAGGCGAGTGTGCTACCCACTGAGCCACAGCTGACACTCACACTCATTTCAAGTTGCTAAGGTCTACACGGAGTGGTGTGAAGAACTTTGTCCCGACTTCAAGGATTCTGCACCGACCATTTGCCCCAGACATGGGTGCATTTGTAGGCCTTCCACCCGGCCTACTGCACGACTGGAGAATGAGCAGAGGTGACACAGACCAGGACAAGCTGCTGGAAGAGGGAGGAGGAGGAACGGGGGGGGAAGTTCTCAGCTGGAGGCCAGATCCACCCAGGGTGCTCAGGGAGCAATATTCCTACCTGAACCTTCCTTTTGGCTAAGATCAAATGTAGTATCTGTTCTTATCAGTTTAATATCCCCTATGGGGACCTGATATTAAATTGTTTTTTGGACAGGGAGCTGGAACAGGGGCTTGCCCCATCCACTCCATGCACTGACCTGGTATTGCAGTGTATCCAGGAACGGTGCAACTTCGCCTCTCGGCCTTTTGGCCTAAGATCAAATATATTGGCGCAAAGTGATCTTTGGCGTTAGAGTTGATCTGGAAAGAAATTGGACATTAAAAAAAAATATTCCTCCCTGAACCTTAGCGAGGAATGTCAGACTGCTTTCTTGATCTTTTTCATTTTGTTGTTTAAACTTCATACTACATGTTGAACCTCCTTTATCCAGAACTCCCTTATCCATAAGAACATAAGAAATAGGAGCGAGTAGGCCATACGGCCCCTCGAGCCTGCTCTGCCATTTAATACGATCATGGCTTATCTGATAACCCCTCATTCCCTTATCGTTTAAGAAACTGTGTATTTCTGTCTTAAATTTATTCAATGTCCCGGCTTCCACAGCTCTCTGAGGCAGAGAATGCCACAGATTTACACCCCTCTGAGAAAAGAAATTTCTCCTCATCTCAGTTTTAAATGGGCGGCCCCTTATTCTAAGACCATGCCCCCTCATTCTAGTCTCCCCCCTCAGTGGAAACATCCTCTCTGCATCCACCTTGTCAAGCCCCCTTATTATCTTATACGTTTCGATAAGATCACCTCTCATTCTTCTGAATTCCAATAAGTAGAGGCCCAAAATACTCAACCTTTCCTCATCTGGAACCGCCCCCTCGTCCGGAACCATTCCCGGCCACCAGGTGGCGCATGCACAGAACTCCGACATGAACAAATTGAATTCCTTCCTCACTGTTCAGCAGACTGATTCCCGGGATGGCGGGACTGACATATCAAGAAAGACTGGATCAACTGGGCTTGTATTCACTGGAGTTCAGAAGAATGAGAGGGGATCTCATAGAAACGTTTAAAATTCTGACTGGACTGGACAGGTTAGATGCAGGAAGAATGTTCCCAATGTTGGGGAAGTCCAGAACCAGGGGTCACAGGCTAAGGATAAGGGGGTAAGCCATTTAGGACCGAGATGAGGAGAAACTTCTTCACCCAGAGAGTGGTGAACCTGTGGAATTCTCTACCACAGAAAGTTGTTGAGGCCAATTCACTAAATATATTCAAAAAGGAGTTAGTCCTTACTACTAGGGGGATCAAGGGGTATGGCGAGAAAGCAGGAAGGGGGTACTGAAGTTGCATGTTCAGCCATGAACTCATTGAATGGCGGTGCAGGTTCGAAGGGCCGAATGGCCTACTCCTGCACCTATTTTCTATGTTTCTATGCTGACTCCCACAATCGTTGGCCTGAGCTCGCGATCTACCATCACCCCGCCATGATCTCTTTGCCACACTCCCAGCCCCAAGCCAGCCAGCCCCGATATCTCCTTGTTCAGTAGCTGTACCATCCAATTAAATGCGACCACCCCTTGTCCAGAAACATCCCCTATCCAGAACAGGCCAGGTCCCGAGGGTTCCGGATAAGGGAGGTACAATCTACACAAAAATCAGTATGAAAGTTACTGAGACATACACTTCACAAAACCGGTGCATGCTCCCTGCTCCTGAGACATGCATCCCAATTCTAGTGTGTACTGCTAAAACAGTGTTCGCTCACGTCTCTTATACAAAATCAGGTCTTTGAACTCTATGTGGCATACATACTCTCAATAATTCATGGTAAATCAAGAGTACGTCATCATCATAGGCTGTCCCTCGAAATCGAGGAAGACTTGCTTCCACTCTAAAAGTGAGTTCTCAGATGAGACTGTACAGTCCAATATGGGAATTACAGTCTCTGTCACAGGTGGGACAGAAAGTGTTTGAAGGAAAGGGTGGGTGGGGAGTTTGGTTTGCCGCATGCTCCTTCCGCTGCCTGCGCTTGTTTTCTGCATGCTCTCAACGACGACGAGACTCGAGGTGCTCAACGCCCTCTCGGATGCTCTTCCTCTACTTAGTCTTGGCCTTTGGCCAGGGACTCCCAGGTGTCGGTGGGGATGTCACACTTTATCAAGGAGGCTTTGAGGGTGTCCTTGAAACGTTTCCTCTGCCCACCTGGGGATCATCTGCCGTGTACGAGTTCCGAGTGGAGTGTTGCTTTGGGAGTCTTGTGTCGGGCATGTGGACTATGTGACCCGCCCAACGGAGCTGGTCGAGTGTGGTCAGTGCTTTGATGGTGGGGATGTTGGCCTGATCGAGAACACTGACATTGGTGCGTCCATCCTCCCAGGGGATTTGCCTGGTACATACAAATACTAACAGAATGACAATGTAAATTAAACAACCAGCCACTCAAACTCCTGAAATTGGTTTATTTCCACAATAGACTCTTGCCATGCATTCTAATTTAAAATCCATGCTCATCAGAAAAGCTGCTTGTGCCATCTCAGACTGCGCGGAGAGCGAGGTATTCGGGACTTTCGGTTCCACAAGGTGCAGTGTGTCAGATGTCAGCACTTCAGTAGGGACGTCCTCACTGAAATCTGCCACATGCTGCAGCCACAACAGTAACCTCAGGGCAGGTTCGAGGAATGCACTGCCACTGGCCTTGAAGGTCAGGGTTTTTTTTCCAAAAATATACTTTATTCATATAAAATTTTCACAATACATTGGAAAATAGTTCAGTACATTGCGTTCAGCAATTCCATACAATTCATTTGGATGCTGGCAGCAGTTCCATACAATGCACTAGCGTGCATTTCATTTCAAGGTACAGTTTAGTACAATCTGTAAATCACGTTACATGTAGCACTGTGCAAATAAGGGTATTACATGGAGCAGATGGGAACAGGTTTACATTACATTCCAGGATACATTTCAATACCGATCACCAATTACGTTACAGGTAGCACTGTGTAGATGAAAGCAGTACACGGAACGGATGAGAATACATTTACATTTCTTTACAAGTTACTGAACAGTGCAGAGACTTTCGTTATACATGGCACAACACAGGTGTGTTTCAGTACATGGTGCTCTATGTATACAAGCAGATTAACAAGTACAGCCCGAGGGGGAGGTCTGATTCCATCCCCTGGGTTTACCGTGGCGGAAGGGCCTTAAACTCTGGCTCTTCCCCATCGTGCCTTTGCGGCGACTGCACCAACCTTTGGTGTCCCTCAGCACGTACTCCTGGACCTTGGCTTGTGTCAGTCTGCAACACTTGGCCGTGGACATCTCCTTGCTCTGGAAGACCAGCAAGTGTCGGGAAGACCAAAGTGCGTCTTTCACCGAGTTGATGGCTCTCCAGCAGCAGATGATGTCTGTCTCGGTGTGCGTCCCTGGGAAGAGTCCGCAGAGCACAGAGTCCTGTGTTACAGAGCTGCTTGGGATGAACCTTTTATGGGTCAGGCTCCTTCCTAGTCTGCAGCTGGAGATATGTGCAACATCTCCCAGTTTGCCACGCACCATTGCATAAGGGAGGTCACTGAGGCGTTGTATTCCAAGAGAGCTGATTACAAAAAATACAGGTTGGCACTCTCGTATAGTGGGAGTACTGCACTGTCGGAGGTGCCGTCATTCGGAGGAGACGTTAAACCAAGGTCCCGTCTGCCCCCTCAAATGGACGTAAAAGATCCCATGGCACTATTACGAAAAAGAGCAGGGGAGTTACCCCCGGTATCCTGGCCAATATTTATCCCTCAATCAACATAAAAAAACAGGTTATCTGGTCATTATCACATTGTTGTTTGTGGGAGTTTGCTTGTGATAGGTTTTAAGAAGCGTCTTAAAGGAGGAAAGAGGTAGAGAGGCCAAGAAGTTTAGGGCGGGAGTTCCTTCTGCCACGGTAAACCCGGGGGCAGGAATCAGTACAAAACTCCCCTCGGGC
The DNA here is from genome assembly GCF_044704955.1 of Pristiophorus japonicus. Taxonomy (NCBI): domain Eukaryota; kingdom Metazoa; phylum Chordata; class Chondrichthyes; family Pristiophoridae; genus Pristiophorus; species Pristiophorus japonicus. The sequence continues at coordinate 198,174,737 of NC_091985.1, read as the reverse complement.
CGTACTTGTAACTTATTTTTTGTGTACATGTAGCGCCATGATCTGTCAACACCTATGTAGTGCCATGCACAATGCAAGGTCTGTTTCGTGATGCACGTTGAAAAGAAAAAATGTAAATGTACCGTCACCCATTCCATGTACTGTGACACATGTAATGTAATTTGTCGAATGTACTACAATGGATCCCGTATTGTACCAAGTTGTACTTGAAATGAAAAGCAAGGGAATGTATCGAACGGAACTGCCGTCAGCACCCAAATGTAGTGTATGGGATTGCTGACCGCAGGTAAATGTACTGAACTGCTTTTGAATGTACTGTACAAATTTTTATACGAATAAAGTATATTTTGAAATTTAAAAAAAAGGGAGTTCCAGAGCTTGGGACCCAGGCAGCTGAACGTATGGCCACCAATGGTTGAGCAATTATAATCAGGGATGCTCAAGAGGGCAGAATTAGAGGAGCGCAGGCATCTCTGGGGGGTTGTGGGGCTGGAGGAGATTACAGAGATTGGGAGGGGTGAGGCCATAGAGGGATTTGAAAACAAGGATGAGAAATTTAAAATCGAGGCGTTGATTAACCGGGAGATCAGCGAGCACAGTGATGATGGGTGAGCAGGGCTTGGTGCGAGTTAGGACACGGGCACCGAGATTTGGATGATCTCAAGTTTACGGAGGGTAGAACATGGGGCGGGGGGCAGCCAGGAGTGCATTGGAATAGTCAGGTCTGTGGCTTTGGAGCATTGATGACAGCATCAACCATTTTCTTCATTGGTTGCAAGCCATTTGCACCAACTTTCAGACCAAGGTACACAACCTCGGGCTGCACAAAATCACATTTGCACTTTTTCAATTTGACATCATGGGCATTCAAAGCACTATATCCAACTCTGGATGTGTGCAGCAGGCACCACAAAGCACTGGAGAAGTATCACAAATGCTGCCTCCGCAAGCTCCTGCAAATCTATTGGCAGGATAGGCGCACCGATGTCAGTGTTGTCGCTCAGGCCAATATCCACAGCATCGAAGCATTGACTACGTTCAACCAGCTCTGCTGGACGGGTCACATCATCCGCGTGCCCGAGCTCCGACACGGCAAGCGGGCCCCAGGTGGGCAGAGGAAACGCTTCAAAGACACCCTCAAAGCCTGCTTGAAAAAGTGCAACATCCCCACCTGGGGGTGCAACTCCTGGGAATCCCTGGCCCAAGACCGCTTAAAATGAAGGAGAAGCATCCGGGAAAGCACCGAACACCTCGAGTCAATTTGCCGGGAGCAAGCAGAAGCCAAGCGCAAACAGCGAAAGGAGCGCACAACAACCCAAGCACTGTCGAAGAGGCAGTACTGAGGGAGTGGTGCACTGTCAAAGGAGCAGTACTGCTGCACTGTCGGAGGGGCAGTACTGAGGGAGTGCTGCACTGTCGGAGGGGCAGTACTGAGGGAGCGCTGCACTGTCGGAGGGGCAGTACTGAGGGAGTGCTGCACTGTCGGAGGGGCAGTACTGAGGGAGTGCTGCACTGTCGGAGGAGCAGTACTGAGCGAGCACTGCACTGTCGGATGGCAGTACTGAGGGAGCGCTGCACTGTCAGAGGGGCAGTACTGAGGGAGCACTGCACTGTCGAAGGGGCATGCTGAGGGAGCACTGCACTGTCGGAGGGTAGGTACTGAGGGAGCGCTGCACTGTCAGAAGTTCAGTCCTGAGGGACCGCAGCACTGTCGGAGGGGCAGTACTGAGGGAGCGCTGCACTGTCGAAGGGGCAGTACTGAGGGAGTGCTGCACTGTTGGAGGGTAGGTACTGAGGGAGCACTGCACTGTCGAAGGGGCAGTGCTGAGGGGGTGGTGCACTGTTAGAGGTGCAGTACTGAGGGAGTGCTGCACTTGTAATATATATAGCTCTACCCAGTGGACTACTGTGGCATTGCAGCCATTGCTGTTTACAACAATAAAGAAGGAACAAGTCACATGATAGGCGTCCTGACATTGTCAGCCATCTTACAGCCTGTGTGTTTGTACTGAAAACATTTCAAAACTATCTGATGAGTCAGAAATAATTGCATCATTCCAACCTTCAACTCCTTCCACGTCTGTAGGTAAAATATGATCAATGTGAATAAACCTAATCTGTCCATAATCAAACATCTTGACCAAATATGTGCGAGGACCACATATCTTCACCACGCTTCCTGATAACCACTTTAACCATTTATGGTGATTGTTCTTCACTCTCACTTTCTGATTCAATTTCGCACTTCTCTCTTTTACTCTACCTCTATCATGATTCACTTTCTGTCTTAATTGTTTCTCTTCTACGGACTGTGCCAAGTTTGGTTTTAACAACGAGAATCTGGTTCGTGGCTATCATTTGAGAAACAACTTTGCTGATGTTCTACAAGTAGTTGTATCAGGAGTATTATGATACGTAATTAGAAAATCAACCAATTTGTGGTCCAATGACAACTGTCATGTCTTTGGATTTGGATCCAACATCTGTTTGATGAGGGCACGTTTTACAATTTGTACTGTGCGCTCTGCTGCACCATTTGAAGCAGGGTGGTACGGTGGAACTTTGGTATGTTTCACACCATTTTTACTCGTGAACTGTGCAAATTATTCTGAACAAAATTGTGGTCCATTATCAGAAACAATTTCTTCTGGGAGGCCAAATGAAGAAAATAATCGTCGCTAAATGTCTAATATTTTACTTGTTATTTTCTGCATAGGAAACACCTCGACCCACTTCAAATGGCTATCAATCACAATGAACAATTGTTGTCCTTCTAGCTCAGCAAAATCGATATGTAACCTTTGACACACCCTGGGAGGCCATTTCCATGACTGTAATGGTACTGATGGTGGTTTCTTGCTTACCGACTGACATGTTGTGCACTGACTGACGATGTACTCTATATCTTTATCTAGACCTGGCCACCATAAGTAACTGCGTGCAAAACTCTTGGTCAAGCACATTCTCCTAATAATTTGGACCTGAATTTATTTGGTATAACCACTCTTGCATCCAACATGATACAATCTTTATTGACTGATAATTCATTCCTACTAATGAAGAATGGATGAATATCTTTGTCTGTTACCTGGTTTGGCCAGCCATTTGCGGTGCAATCATACACCTTTGGCATAACTGGGTCACATTTGGTTGCTCTACCAATATCTTCAGCTCTGACTGGCAGTTCATCAATGTATGAAAAATAGAACACTTCTTCCCTATCGGGTGTAACTTGTGATGGGGAAGGCAATCTAGACATTGCATCAGCATTATTGTGATCAGCTGATCATCTGTATTCAATATCATATGTATATGCTGACAAAATCAAAGCCCATCTCTGCATTCGGGCTGCAGCTAATGTTGGAACTGGGGACTTTGGATAAAGGCTTGCTGTTAGGGGCTTATGGTCTGCAACGATGGTAAACTTACGACCGTATAAGTATTTGTGGAACTTCTTGATCCCAAAATTAATGCCACAACTTCCTTTTCGATTTGCGCATAATTACGCTCACTGGCACTGAGAGTGCGTGAAGCAAAAGCAATTGGTCTCTCCTCCCCACTATGTAGTACATGAGAGATCACTGTCCCAACTCCATACGGAGAGGCATCACATGCTAGCTTGATCTCCTTCGATACGTCATAGTGCAACTAACATGGTGCTCGCCACCAATTGGCTTTTACACTTCTTGAATGCTGTGTCGCATTCTTCTGACCACTTCCAATGGACCTGTTTTTTCAATAGATCATTCAGTGGATGTAACATTATAGCCAAAATTGGTAGGAACTTCCCATAATAATTCAAAAGACCCAAAAATGATCGAAGTTCAGTGACGTTCTTGGGAATGGGTGCATTTCTGATTGCATCGAGCTTTCCCTTGGTTGGTTGTAAACCCTAAGTACTCCACTGAGTTTTGAAATAACTCACACTTATGAGCAGTCACTCATACACTGTGCTTCTCTAGCCGTTTGAGGACTTCATTCAATATGTTATTATGAATTTGCCTGTTTGGTGCAGAAATGAGTATGTCATCTAAATAACATACTACCCCTTCAATACCTTGCAAAATCTGGCTCATCACCCCTTGGAATATGGCGGGGGTGGAAGAGACTCCAAATGGTAGCCTATTAAATTGATATAGGCCTTGATGAGTATTTATAATCAAGCATGACTTGGACTCCTCATCGAGTTCAAGTTGTAAGTAGGCATTCATAAGATCCAAATTTGAGAAGATCTGACCACCTGTCAGTGTTGTGAACAAATCTCCTACATTAGGCAACGTATTGGGGAGATTACCCTCTAGAACCTGGTTTACAATTACTTTATAATAACCACACAATTTTACCTTACCATCGGACTTAGGTACATCATCATCATAGGCAGTCCCTCGAAATCGAGGAAGACTTGCTTCCGCTCCTAAAATGAGTTCTTTGGTGGCTGAACAGTCCAACACGAAAGCCACAGACTGTCACAGGTGAGACAGATATTCGTCAGGGGAAGGGCGGGGTGGTGCGGTGGCACTGATTTACCACATGTTCCTTCCGCTGCCTGCGCCTGATCTCTTCACGCTCGCAGCGTTGAGGTTTGAAGAGCTCAAATCCCTCCCGGATGCACTTTCTCCACCTAGGGCGGTCTTCAGCCAGGGTGTCCTTGGCATCAGTGGTGATGTCGCACTTCACCAGGGAGGCTTTGAGGGTGTCCTTGTAACGTTTCCGCTGCCCACCTTTGGCTCGTTTGCTACGAAGGAGCTCCGCATATAGTAGTTGTTTAGGGAGTTTCGTGTCTGGCATGCAAACTAAGTGGCCTGCCCAACGAAGCTGACCTAGTGTGGTTAGTGCTTCAATGCTGGGGATGTTAACCTGGGCGAGGACACTGATGCTGGTGCATCTGTCCTCCCAGGGGATTTGCAGGATCTTGCGGTGATGATATATCTCCAGCGTTGGTGATATATCTCCAGCGGCTTGATATGTCTTCTGTAAGTCGTCCATGTCTCTGACCCATATAGGAGGGCGGGAATTCCTTCAGCCCTGTAGACCATGAACTTGGTAAATTTGAGGGCTTGGTCTTCGAACACTCCTTTCCTCAGGTGGCCGAAGGCTGCACTGGAGGCGATGTTGAATCTCCGCATCAATGTCTGCCTTCGTTGACAAGAGGCTCCCGAGGTATGGGAAGTGGTCCACGTTGTCGAGAGCCGCGCCGTGAATCTTGATGACTGGGGGGCAGTGCTGTGCGGCGAGGACAAGTTGATGTAGGACCTTTGTCTTGGTGGATGTTAAGCGTAAGGCCCATGCTTTCATATGCCTCGGTGAATACATTGACTATATCCTGGAGTTCAGTCTCCGAATGTGCACAGGAGCAGGCATCGTTCACGTACTGCAGTTCAACAACAGAGGTTGGGGTGGTCTTGGACCTGGCCTGGAGGCGGCGTAGGTTAAATAGCTTCCCACTGGTTCTGTAGTTTAGTTCCACTCTGGCGGGGAGCTTGTTGACTGTGAGATGGAGCATGGCAGTGAGGAAGATTGAAAAGAGTGTTGGAGCGATGACCCAGCCCTGTTTGACCCGGTTCGGACGTGGAATGGGTCTGTAACGGATCCGCTGGTAAGGATCACAGCCTGCATGTCGTCGTAGAGCAGGCGAAGAATGTTGACAAACTTTTGGGGCACCCAAAACAGAGGAGGATGCTCCATAAGGCCTCCCCGTCGACAGTGTCAAAGGCCTTTGTAAGATCAAAGAAAGCAATGTATAAGGGCTGGCGCTGCTCCCTGCATTTTTCCTGCAGTTGTCGTGCTGATAAAATCATGTCCGTTGTTCCCCGTAGGGGGCGAAATCCACATTGTGACTCCAGGAGGAGCTCCTCGGCCACAGAGAGAAGATGGTTGAGGAGGACTCTAGTGACAACCTTCCCAGTGGTTGATAGCAGGGAGATTACCCTGCAGTTGCAACAGTCAGATTTGTTCCCCTTTTTAAAAATGGACATGTCCAGGAGGTACAACAATGGGTGTAGCCCAATTACATAGATCTAACTTAGAGATAATGTTCTCAGTCTCTAGTCTTTTGAGTTCTTGCTCAACTTTCTCCTTGGTATAGGCCTTGGCTTGCAGTAAACTGGTCTAGCGTCCTTCTGTACCCTGACACTCACCTTGAAGCCTTGGATCGGATTGCCTGTTTCGCAGAACACCTTTGGATACTTCTTGATGACATCATCCTTCGATGCACATCTCATTTCAACACAAAAAATATCACTCCAATCCAGCTTCAGTGATCCCAACCAATTTCTTTCTTATAAGGCAGGCTTGTCTCCTGCCACTACTAAGAGGCAAGCTCTGAAATTGATCCTTGTATTTCACCAGTACAGTGATATAACCTACCACAGGAATGTTCTCTCCTGAGTAGCCTCGCAGCTCTATCTTGGATTTCTCCAATGGGAAATCACGCAATTTGTCGAGGTGTAGTGATTCCAGTACTACAATAACGGATGCAGCAGTGTCGATTTCCATGGGTATCTTGGTTCCTGCAACATCCACATGGATGCTGACACTTTTTGAATTGCTGTTAGATACCCTCATGCTCCTGATGATGTGTAGCTCTAAAACCTCCTAGTCCTGTTGTTTTTCTTCCATGCTATGTAATCTCTGGGGATTTCTACTTATAGTTTTGAAAGTTGGTTTACTCTTCAGTCGGCATGCCTTCGCAAGATGCCCAGAGTTTTAATGCAGAAGAAACACTCTGCCTTCACATATGGACAACTTTGAGCAATGTGTTGTCCCAGGCACCGATAGCAAGACTTCAATGCTCTGTTACCATTGTCAGTTGCTAAGATCTTGGGGTCCAACTGCCTTTTGCTTTTAACCTGCAGGCGATTCACCTCAGTTGTCTGATGACTGGAAATGGTAAATCAAAAGTCAAGTTAGGCGTTGTCAATAACTTTCTTCTGATCGCATCATTTTTCATCCCATAAACAAAGCGGTCACACAATGATCGGTCCTGAAAGTTTCCGAAATGAGCGTGAAAAGATAGCCTTTTTAATGCTACAATGTACTCACTGATACTTTCATCGGTTAACTGATCTCGTATTCCGAAACAATAACTTTCAGCAATTTCCAGGGGCTCAGGACTGTAGTGCTCTGCTTAAGTGATGTATCTGTGAGTTTGTACCGAAAACATAACAGCACTGTCTGAGGGGCTGTCTTTCAGATGAGATGTTAAACCGAGTCCCTGTCTGCTCTCTCAAGTGAATGTAAAAGATCCCGTGGCACTATTTCGAAGAAGAACAGGGGAGTTATCCCCCGAGTTCTGGAAACATTTATCCCTTAATCAACATAACAAAAACAGATTATCTGGTCATTATTGTTATGTATGAATAAAGACCAGATACTGTGAGCTCAAAGTAAAGTGTGACCTTAGTCTTTTATTAGTGCTTCTCCAGCCTGTGAGGCCTCCTTAAGTACAGGTGCTCCCAAGGGATTGTGGGATCCCTTGGGACTCAAGGGGATGAGCCCTCTGGTGGTTACACAAGGTAGTTATAGGTTTATATATATAACACTCCACCTCCCGCCCCTCCAACCCCCACCCAAAGTCAATCGTGTACAAGGTGAGTCAATCTGGGACCTTTCTTTCCCTGGTTGATCGTCTCGGTGCAAATGCTGGTTTTGGTGAATCGCTGGGCTGCTGTGCAGCTGGCCTTGCTGGGCTGCCTGGTGTGGTGAGTCCTGCTGGGCTGCTGCAGATGATGGGTTCTGCTTTGTGGTCAACCGCTGTGTCGGTTGCCACTGCTGTGTGTGTTGGGGGGTCAAAAAGGATAGGGTCTAATGTGGGTTGCTCTGGATAGTCCATGAATCTGAGTTTGGTTCGGTCCAAGTGTTTCCTGTAGATGAGTCCATTTGAAAGTTTGACCCGAAACACCCTACTCCCCTCGTTGGCCACAACAGTGCCGGGCAGCCACTTGGGACCTTGTCCATAGTTCAACACAAAAACAGGATCATTGATTTAAATTTCGTGTGACATATTTGCGCCATCATAATATGTACTGTGTTGAAGCCGCCTGCTCTCTACCTGTTTTTGTAGATCAGGGTGGACAAATGAGAACCCTTTTCATGAGCAGTTCAGCGGGTGGAATCCCAGTGAGCGAGTGGGGTCTCGTGCGGTAACTAAGCAGGACTCGGGATAGGCGAGTCTGCAGTGAGCCTTCACTTATCCTTTTCAAGCTCTGCTTGATTGTTTGCACTGCCTCTCTGCCTGAATAGTAGATGCTGGTTTGAATGGGGCAGATGTAACATGCTTGATCCCATTGCAGGTTATGAACTCTTTGAACTCGGCACTGGTGAAACACGGCCCGTTGTTGCTCACAAGGACATCAGGCAGGCCGTGCGTGGCAAACATGGTCCGCAGGCTTTCAGTGGTGGCAGCGGATGTGCTTGCTGACATTATCTCACATGCAATCCATCTACCACCACTAGGAACAGTTTACCCAAGAACGGGCCTGCATAGTCGACATGGACCTGATACCACGGTTTTGAGGGCCAAGACCATAAACTTAGTGGCGCCTCCCTGGGTGCATTGCTTAACTGTGAACATGTGTTACATTTGTGCATGCAGAACTCTAAGTCCGCATCGATACCAGGCCACCACATGTGGGATCTGGCTATCGCTTTCATCATTACAATGCCTGGGTGAGTACTGTGGAGATCATTAATGAAAGTGTCCCTGCCCTTTTTGAGTACCACTACCCGATTGCCCCACAGAAGGCAGTCTGCCTGTATAGACATTTCATCTTTGCGCTGCTGGTATGGCTTTATCTCTTCATGCATTTCTAATGGGACACTGGACCAGCTCCCGTGAAGCACATAGTTTTTTTACTAAGGACAGTAAAGGATCCTGGCTCGTCCAGGTTCTAATCAGTCGGGCAGTAACGGGTGATTGCTCACTCTCAAATGCTTCCATTATCATGACTAAATCTGCGGGCTGCGCCATTTCTACCCCCATGGTGGGCAATGGCAGCCTACTGAGAGCATGAGCACAGTTTTCTGTGCCTGGCCTGTGGCGGATGGCATAGTTGTATACGTGAGCGCCCATCTCTGGATGCAGGCCGATGCATTCGTATTTATCCCCTTACTTTCAGAAAAGAGGGATATCAGTGGCTTATGGTCAGTTTCCAATTCAAATTTAAGTCCAAACAGATATTGATGCATTTTCTTTACCCATAAACACATGCTAACGCTTCTTTTTCAATCATGCTGTAGGCCCCCTCAGCCTTAGACAGACTTCTGGATGCATAAGCAACCGGTTGCAATTTCCCAGATTAATTAGCTTGTTGCAATACACACCCGTCACCGTATGACGATGCATCACATGCTAGTACCAAACACTTACATGGATCATTCAACACAAGCAATTTGCTTGAGCATAACAGATTTCTAGCTTTTGCAAAAGCATTTTCTTGGCTTTTGCCCCATACCCATTCATCTCCTTTACACAGGTAGGCGTGCAGTGGTTCTAACAGTGTGTTGAGATCCGGTAAGAAGCTACTAAAGTAGTTCATGAGTCCTAGAAATGACCGCAGCTCCGTCACGTTCTGTGGCCTCGGTGAGTTTTCGATTGCCTCCGTCTTCGAATCGGTGGGCCTGATGCCGTCCACCGTGATTCTTCTCCCCAGGAACTCCACTTCAGGCGCAAGGAAAACGCACTTCGAGCGTTTCAACCTGAGCCCCACACGGTTGAGACGACTACGAACCTCCTCCATTTTCTGCAGATGCTCGACGGTGTCCCGATCTGTAACCAAGATGTCGTCCTGGAAGACCACCGTGCGCGGGATCGACTTCAGTAAGCTTTCCATGTTTCTCTGGACTATCGGTATGGCTGATCGAATCCCAAATGGGCATCTGTTGTAAATGAAGAGGCCTTTGTGTGTGTTGATGCAGGTGAGGCCCTTCGTTGATTCCTCCAGCTCCGGCGTCATGTAGGCCGAGGTCAAATCCAGCTTCGTGAATGTCTTTCCTCCAGCCAGCGTCGCAAAAAGCTCGTCTGCCTTTGGTAGTGGGTATTGATCCTGCAGGGAGAAACGATTGATAGTTACTTTGTAATCAACCACAGATTCTGACGGTGTCGTCTCCCTTGAGGACTAGAACAATCGGACTGGCCCACTTGTTGAATTCGATCGGCGAAATGATATCGTCTCGTTGAAGCCGGTCCAGCTCGATCACCACCCTTTCTCTCATCATGTACGGTACTGCCCTCGCCTTGTGATGGATGGGTCGCGCCCCCGGAATTAGGTGGATCTGCACTTTTGCTCCTTGGAACTTCCCAATGCCTGGTTCGAACAGGGAAGGGAACTTGTTTAAGACCTGGGCACACAAAGTGTCATCAACGGACGAGAGCGCTCGGATGTCATCCCAGTTCCAGCGTATCTTTCCCAGCCAGCTCCTGCCGAGCAGCGTGGGGCCATCGTCCGGTACCACCCAGTGTGGTAGCTTGTGCACCGCTCCATTGTAGGAGACCTTTACGGTAGCACTGCCGATTATGGGAATCAGTTCCTTTGTGTAAGTTCTCAGTTTACTGCGAATGAGAGTCAAGACTTGCTGCACCACAATTTATCGAAAGTCTTTTTGCTCATAATGGACTGGCTCGTGCCACTGTCCAGCTCCATTGACACCGGGAGTCTATTTAGTTCAACCTTCAGCATTATCGGGGACATTTTATGGTAAATGTGAGCACCCCATATACCTCTGCCTCCTCGGTCTGAGGCTCTGGTTCGTCGTGATCTGCCGTAGATCTGTCCTCCTCTGCAACAAGTTTGCAGGATTAGCAAGGTTTGCAGCTCGCCTGCACATACGTTGGAGATGTCCCATTGTTCCACAACCCTTGCAAACGTATCCCTTGAAGCGGCATGAATGGAAATAATGATCACCCCCGCAGTGTCACCAAGGTGTAAATGGCCCAGCATTCATCACTCTTGATGGTGGACTCTGAGACATCTGCGGACATGTAGCTGCAGGCATGTGAGGCCTGCCCTGTATGTTGCGATTCGAAAACAACATTACTTTGTTCACAGTACTAGTAGTAGCATTCGTGTGCTGAGAGATTTGCTTGGTATTGTCACTGGTGGCAATGAACGCCTGGGCTATCGCTACGGCTTTACTCAAGGTTGGGATCTCTACAGTCAAAGGTTTGCGAAGTAACACTTCATGGCCAATGCCAAGTAGAAAGAAGTCCCTGAGCATGTGCTCCAAATGTTCTTCAAATTCGCAATGCCCTGCAAGGCGTCTTAGCTCGGCGACATAGCTCGCCACTTCCTGGCCTTCAGACCTTTTGTACATGTAGAACAGGTATCTCGCCATCAGAACACTTTCCTTCGGGTTCAGATGCTCCCGGACCTGTGTGCACAAATCATCGTACGACTTCTCTGTGGGTTTCGCTGGAGCAAGCAGATTTTTCATGAGGCCATACGTTGGTGCCCCGCAAACGGTGAGGAGAATCGCCCTTCGTTTGGCAGCGTACGCTTCTCCTTCCAGTTTGTTGGCCACGAAGTATTGGTTGAGTCGCTCCACGAAGGTTTCCCAATCATCTCCCTCCGAAAATTTCTCCAGGATGCCCACTGTTCTCTGCAGCGTTGGGTTCGTCATCTGTATCTCATTGCCAGTTGTTATGGATGAATAAAGAGTCTGACCACTGTGAGCTCAAAGTAAAGTGTGACCGTATCTTTTATTACAGGTCTCCAGAGTGCCTCTCCAGCCTGTGAGGCCTCCTTAACTACCTGTGCTCCCAAGGGATTGTGGGATCCCTTGGGACTCCAGGTGATGAGCCCTCTGGTGGTTACACAAGGTATTTACAGGTTTACATATATAACAATTATCACATTGCTGTGTGTGGGAGTTTGCTGTATAGGGTTGCCAACCCTCCCGGATTGGCCACGAGTCTACCGGAATCGGCATCGATCTCCCAGTGACTATTGAAAACAATCCGGGAGATTTTAGTCGGATATTTTAAGAAGATGGTCCGTCTCACAGCATTGTGCAGCCCGCCACCTGGCCCAGCTGCTCTCTCGCCGCCCATTGGCCCCGTGCCGGATCCGCCTGCCTCCCATTGGCTGCCTGAAGAACGGCACACCATCACTAATTGGACCATCACCGCATGCTGCCCGGTTGGCTGGAAGCTGTGTCCTGCCCGCTCTCTCATTGGTCGTCTGTTGGAGGCCGGGCCCCTGCTCAGAGCCTATTGGCCATGCACTGAGGCAGGGCACCTGTCATGGTATTTATGAGTAGTCTCGCAGCCCCGGTAGAGAGAGACAGAGAAAGAGACAGACAGAGAAAGACAGACAGAGAGAGAGAGACAGAGAGAAAGAGAGACAGAGAGAAAGAGAGACAGAGACAGGGAGAGAGAGAGAGACACACAAACAGACAGACAGAGAGAGACAGAAAGACAGAGAGAGAGACAGAGAGAAAGAGAGCGAGAGACAGACAGACAATGAGAGACAGACAGACAGACAGACAGTGAGAGAGACAGGCAGACAGAGAGCGACAGAGAGCAAAAGAGAGACAGACAGAGAGAGAGAGAGCGAGAGAGAGAGAGAGAGAGACAGTCAGACAGACAGAGAGGTAGAACATTTGTGAGGAAGGTCAAAACTAGAGGCCATCATTAATAGACTGTCACCAAGAAATCAAATAGGGCATTCAGAAAGAACTTTTTCCCTCCGAGGGAGGTGAGAATGTGGAACTCGCTCCCACAGAGAGTGGTTGAAGCGAATAGTATCGATGCATTTTAGGGGTGGCAGAACAAGCATATGGGGAGAAGGGTGATCGATCACTGTGATTGGTCACCAACTCCATTATCGTCAAATTGTGCGACTACCAGGATAGCCCTTGGTCTTTTTTAGTCTCGCATTTCCTGTGTAAAAGAGTATTTAACCGTCAACGCTTACAATGCTACACTTAATATTTGGGCATGGACAAATCTGGGATTTCTCCTCAACCACTAGTTGAGGGACGAAACATCTAAGATGTTTATCTATGATTGCCGACTGCACCATTTCACCGTGACCGGCTGTGTTCCACAGCTGCTATTCCTGTGGTCACATACGATGCAGTGGGCTCCCAACCCGCCCGCTTTATTACTTATACTTAAATCTTTCTTTCCTTTTGTGTCCTTCCTTTGATTTATAAACGATATTGATCTCGCTATAAACAAAAAGTCAAATGTTTGATTCAGGGCTTGGTGATATCGAGAGATTCAACGAAGGTAAATGTAGTTCAGGGGTAAATGTTGTGTGATCAAGCATCACATGAGCGGTGTCATGTGATCAAATGTCACATGATCAGATCTCCAGGAATACATCAAACCAGATTTGGCAACGCTGTTGCTGTGCGCAAATTGGCTGCCGCATTTCCCACTCTTCTTTCTTGTTAGGCAGTCCATCGGAGTCGAGGAAGACTTGCTTCCACTCTAAAAGTGAGTTCTTCGGTGACTGAACATCTCTGTCACAGGTGGGGCAGACAGTGGTTGAAGGAAGGGGTGGGTGGGACTGGTTTGCCGCACGCTCCTTCGGTTGCCTGCGCTTGGTTTCTGCATGCTCTCAGCGACGAGACTCGAGGTGCTCAGCGTACTCCCGGATGCTCTTCCTCCACTTAGGGCAGTCTTTGGCCAGGGACTCCCAGGTGTCGGTGGGAATGTTGCATTTTATCAAGGAGGCTTTGAGTGTCCTTGAAACGTTTCCTATGCCCACCTGGGGCTCGCCTGCCGTGTAGGAGTTCCGAGTAGAGCGCTTGCTTTGGGAGTTTCGTGTCTGGCATGTGGACAATGTGGCCCGCCCAGCAGAGCTGGTCGAGTGTGGTCAGTGTTTCGATGCTGGGGATGTTGGCCTGGACGAGGACGCCAACGTTGGTGCGTCTGTCCTCCCAGGGGATTTGCAGGAACTTGCGGAGACATTGTCGGTGGTATTTCTCCAGCGATTTGAGGTGTCTACTGTACATGGTCCACATTTCTGAGCCATACAGGAGGGAAGTTATCACCACAGCCCTGTAGGCCATGAGCTTGGTGACAAAAGTGCCTACACTCTAAAAGGAGTTCATTGGCGGTGAAGCGCTTTGAGATGTCCGGTGGTCGTGAAAGGCATTATATAAATGCAAGTCTTTCTTTTCTTTCATCGTCATCAGAGGCAATCCCTCGGAATCGAGGAAGACTTGCTTCCACTCCTGAAGCGAGTTCTTTGGTGGCTGAACAGTCCAACACGAGAGCCACAGTCCCTGTCACAGGTGGGACAGACATTCGACAGGGGAAGTGGCACTGATTTACCGCACGCTCCTTCCGCTGCCTGCCCCTGACCTCTTCATGCTCGCGGTGATGAGACTTGAGGTGCTCGGCGCCCTCTTGGATGCACTTCCTCCACTTAGGGCGGACTGGTCTTCGGCCAGGGACTCCCAGGTGTTGGTGGGGATGTCGCACTTTATCAGGGAGGCTTTGAGGGTGTCCTTGTAACGTTTCCGCTGCCCACCTTTGGCTCGTTTGCCGTGAAGGAGTTCCGAGTAGAGCGCTTGTTTTGGGAGTCTCGTGTCTGGGGCATGCGGACAATGTGGCCTGCCCAGCGGAGCTGATCGAGTGTGGTCTGTGTTTCAATGCTGGGGATGTTGGCCTGGACGAGGATGCTAATGTTGGTGCACCCGTCCTACATAGAAACATAGAAAATAGGTGCAGGAATAGGCCATTCAGCCCTTCGAGCCTGCACCACCATTCAATGAGTTTGTGGCTGAAACAGAGACACAGAGAGAGAGAGACAGGGAGAGAGACAGAGAGAGAGAGACAGAGATAGGCAGACAGACAGAGCGAGTGAGAGAGACAGAATTATAGAGAGATACAGAGAGAGGGAGAGACGGAGAGAAAGGCAGAGAGAGAGAGAGAGACAGAGAGAGAGATAGCGAGAGGGAGGGAAAGACAGATAGAGACAGAGAGAGTCAGAGAAAGGGAGAGACAGAGAGAGAGAGAGAGAGAGACAGAGCGAGAGTGAGAGAGAGACAGAGAGAGAGTGAGAGAGAGACAGAGAGAGAGGGAAAGATGGAGAGAGAAACAGAAACAGACAGAGAGAGAGAGACAGATAGAGATCGACAGACAGATAGTGAGAGAGACAGAGATAGGCAGGCAGACAGAGAGAGACAGAATTACAGAGAGATACAGAGAGAGAGCGAAACAGAGGGAGAGGGAGAGACGGAGCGAGATAGAGACTCAGAGAGAGAAGGTGAGAGAGCGAGAGAGAGAGACAGAGAAAAATACAGGGCGAGAGAGAGAGAGACAGAGAGAAACAGAGCGAGAGAGAGACAGGGGGAGAGTGAAAGACAGAGAGAGAGACAGAGAAAGAGAGACAGGGGGAGAGTGAAAGACAGAGAGAGAGAGAGACAGAGAGAGAGAAAGAGAGTCAGGGGGAGAATGAAAGACAGAGAGAGAGACAGAGAGAGAGACAGAGAGAGAGATAGAGAGATAGAGAGAGAGACAGACAGAGAGAGAGAGAGAGGGACAGAGAGAGACACAGACACATTACGGCACCGGCCAGGCATCGAAAATTGCCTCAGCAGGCTCCCACTGGCCACCACCGAGGGGGCGTCGGAGCAGAGCACCGAGATAGAAACATAGAAAACAGGTGCAGGAGTAGGCCATTCGGCCCTTCGAACCTGCACCGCCATTCAATGAGCTCGTGGCTGAAACATGCAACTTCAGTTCCCCATTCCTGCTCCCTGGGGATTTGCAGGATCTTGCGGAGACATCGCTGGGGGTAATTCTCCAGCGACTTGAGCTGTCTGCTGTACATGGTCCACGTCTCTGAGCTATACAGGAGGGCGGGTATTACTACAGCCCTGTAGACCATGAGCTCGGTGGTAGGTTTGAGGGTCTGGTCTTCGAACACTCTTTTCCTCAGGCGGCCGAAGGCTGCACTGGAGGCCACGTTGAATCTCGTCGTCGATGCCTGCTCTTGTTGATAGGAGGCTCCCGAGATAAGGGAAGTGGTCCACGTTGTCCAGGGCCGCGCCGTGGATCTTGATGACTGGGGGAGGCGGGGGGGCAGTGCTGTGCGGTGAGGACAGGCTGGTGGAGGACCTTTGTCTTACTGATGTTTAGCGTAAGGCCCAGGCTTTCATACGCCTCGGTAAATACGTCAACTACGTCCTGGAGCTCAGCCTCCGTGTGTGCGCAGACGCAGGCGTCTAAACCCTACGTCTCTGACCCAGCTTTTGGTCACCTGCCCTAATTTCCCCTCGTGCGGCTCACTGTCAAACGTCGGATCTCCTAACACTCCTGTGAAAGGGCCTTGGGACGTTTCACTACCTCGAAGGCGCTCTATAAATACAAGTTGTTGTTGTTGGGTTTGAGCTTCTCCCTCCCTCATTGGCCGCCCCCACCCCTGATTGACAGCCGCCGCCGACCAATCAGCCGGCCTGAGCCCACGTGGCGGGCCGCTCGAGCGCCCGCTGCCACGTCACACGCGCACCCGCGAGCCTTTCTCGAGCCTTCGGCCGAACAACGGCCGCGGCTCCGCGCGCGTGCCGACGCTACTGCGTCATGACGCCCAAAGGGCCCGCTCTTCCGATGGACAGCCGCTCCCGTCCAATGCGGGGAAACGCCGACCGCCTCCCCGAGCAGCCAATGAAAATGCAGTAAGGTGGTTTGGGGGGGTTAGCCCCGCCCCCTCCCTTTATGGCGTCACCCGGCTCTGGAACGTTGGCGGATTGCGAGATCTTCATCCCCCGCCCCTTTCTCTCTGCTTCCTCCTCGAGAGGCCTCTTGATCTGATTGACGGGGGGCCCGGCGAGGGCCAATCGGAAATAATGGATGGGGCAGGGCCGGGATGAGTGACGGTGCCCATTATAGCCAATGGTCGCGCCGGTCAGTCGGCGGCGTTGGCGCGCTGTGGGGACGCCCGTCAACGATTGGCATGCTGTCCAATGGGAAGCGCCGCCTGGCGCCGAGCAGCCAATGAAAAGTTGGGGACGGCGGGAGTTGGGATGCGAGCCCGCCCCCTGCTTTTATGACGTCAGCGGGCGGCTTGGAACGTTTGCGGAAAGGCACG
>NC_091985.1:198091931-198152495 GCF_044704955.1 Pristiophorus japonicus | reverse complement strand
CCTCCCGCTCGCTCTCCCCCTCCCCCCTCCCGCTCGCTCTCCCCCCTCCCCCCTCCCGCTCGCTCTCCCCCCACCCCCCTCCCGCTCGCTCTCCCCCCTCCCCCCTCCCGCTCGCTCTCCCCCCTCCCCCTCCCGCTCGCTCTCCCCCCTCCCGCTCGCTCTCCCCCTCCCCCCTCCCGCTCGCTCTCCCCCCTCCCCGCTCCCGCTCGCTCTCCCCCCTCCCCCCTCCCGCTCGCTCTCCCCCCTCCCGCTCGCTCTCCCCCCTCCCCCCTCCCGCTCGCTCTCCCCCCTCCCCCCTCCCGCTCGCTCTCCCCCTCCCCCCTCCCGCTCGCTCTCCCCCTCCCCCCTCCCGCTCGCTCTCCCCCCTCCCCCCTCCCGCTCGCTCTCCCCCCTCCCCCCTCCCGCTCGCTCTCCCCCCTCCCCCCTCCCGCTCGCTCTCCCCCCTCCCCCCTCCCGCTCGCTCTCCCCCTCCCCCCTCCCGCTCGCTCTCCCCCCTCCCCCTCCCGCTCGCTCTCCCCCCTCCCCCCTCCCGCTCGCTCTCCCCCCTCCCCCCTCCCGCTCGCTCTCCCCCCTCCCCCTCCCGCTCGCTCTCCCCCCTCCCCCCTCCCGCTCGCTCTCCCCCCTCCCCCCTCCCGCTCGCTCTCCCCCCTCCCCCCTCCCGCTCGCTCTCCCCCCTCCCCCCTCCCGCTCGCTCTCCCCCCTCCCCCCTCCCGCTCGCTCTCCCCCCTCCCCCCTCCCGCTCGCTCTCCCCCCTCCCCCCTCCCGCTCGCTCTCCCCCCTCCCCCCTCCCGCTCGCTCTCCCCCCTCCCCCCCTCCCGCTCGCTCTCCCCCCTCCCCCCTCCCGCTCGCTCTCCCCCCTCCCCCCTCCCGCTCGCTCTCCCCCCTCCCCCCTCCCGCTCGCTCTCCCCCTCCCCCCTCCCGCTCGCTCTCCCCCCTCCCCCCTCCCGCTCGCTCTCCCCCCTCCCCCCTCCCGCTCGCTCTCCCCCCTCCCCCCTCCCGCTCGCTCTCCCCCTCCCCCCTCCCGCTCGCTCTCCCCCCTCCCCCCTCCCGCTCGCTCTCCCCCCTCCCTCCCGCTCGCTCTCCCCCCTCCCCCCTCCCGCTCGCTCTCCCCCCTCCCCCCTCCCGCTCGCTCTCCCCCCTCCCCCTCCCGCTCGCTCTCCCCCCTCCCCCCTCCCGCTCGCTCTCCCCCTCCCCCCTCCCGCTCGCTCTCCCCCTCCCCCCTCCCGCTCGCTCTCCCCCCTCCCCCCTCCCGCTCGCTCTCCCCCCTCCCCCCTCCCGCTCGCTCTCCCCCTCCCCCTCCCGCTCGCTCTCCCCCCTCCCCCTCCCGCTCGCTCTCCCCCCTCCCCCCTCCCGCTCGCTCTCCCCCCTCCCCCCTCCCGCTCGCTCTCCCCCTCCCCCCTCCCGCTCGCTCTCCCCCCTCCCCCCTCCCGCTCGCTCTCCCCCCTCCCCCCTCCCGCTCGCTCTCCCCCCTCCCCCCTCCCGCTCGCTCTCCCCCCTCCCCCCTCCCGCTCGCTCTCCCCCCTCCCCCCTCCCGCTCGCTCTCCCCCCTCCCCCCTCCCGCTCGCTCTCCCCCCTCCCCCCTCCCGCTCGCTCTCCCCCCTCCCCCCTCCCGCTCGCTCTCCCCCCTCCCCCCTCCCGCTCGCTCTCCCCCCTCCCCCCTCCCGCTCGCTCTCCCCCCTCCCCCCTCCCGCTCGCTCTCCCCCCTCCCCCCTCCCGCTCGCTCTCCCCCCTCCCCCCTCCCGCTCGCTCTCCCCCCTCCCCCCTCCCGCTCGCTCTCCCCCCTCCCCCCTCCCGCTCGCTCTCCCCCCTCCCCCCTCCCGCTCGCTCTCCCCCCTCCCCCTCCCGCTCGCTCTCCCCCCTCCCCCCTCCCGCTCGCTCTCCCCCCTCCCCCCTCCCGCTCGCTCTCCCCCCTCCCCCCTCCCGCTCGCTCTCCCCCCTCCCCCCTCCCGCTCGCTCTCCCCCCTCCCCCCTCCCGCTCGCTCTCCCCCCTCCCCCCTCCCGCTCGCTCTCCCCCCTCCCCCCTCCCGCTCGCTCTCCCCCCTCCCCCCTCCCGCTCGCTCTCCCCCTCCCCCCTCCCGCTCGCTCTCCCCCCTCCCCCCTCCCGCTCGCTCTCCCCCCTCCCCCCTCCCGCTCGCTCTCCCCCCTCCCCCCTCCCGCTCGCTCTCCCCCCTCCCCCCTCCCGCTCGCTCTCCCCCCTCCCCCCTCCCGCTCGCTCTCCCCCCTCCCCCCTCCGCTCGCTCTCCCCCCTCCCCCCTCCCGCTCGCTCTCCCCCCTCCCCCCTCCCGCTCGCTCTCCCCCCTCCCCCCTCCCGCTCGCTCTCCCCCCTCCCCCCCTCCCGCTCGCTCTCCCCCCTCCCCCCTCCCGCTCGCTCTCCCCCCTCCCCCCTCCCGCTCGCTCTCCCCCCTCCCCCCTCCCGCTCGCTCTCCCCCCTCCCCCCTCCCGCTCGCTCTCCCCCCTCCCCCCTCCCGCTCGCTCTCCCCCCTCCCCCCTCCCGCTCGCTCTCCCCCCTCCCCCCTCCCGCTCGCTCTCCCCCCTCCCCCCTCCCGCTCGCTCTCCCCCCTCCCCCCTCCCGCTCGCTCTCCCCCCTCCCCCCTCCCGCTCGCTCTCCCCCCTCCCCCCTCCCGCTCGCTCTCCCCCCTCCCCCCTCCCGCTCGCTCTCCCCCCTCCCCCCTCCCGCTCGCTCTCCCCCCTCCCCCCTCCCGCTCGCTCTCCCCCCTCCCCCCTCCCGCTCGCTCTCCCCCCTCCCCCCTCCCGCTCGCTCTCCCCCCTCCCCCCTCCCGCTCGCTCTCCCCCCTCCCCCCTCCCGCTCGCTCTCCCCCCTCCCCCCTCCCGCTCGCTCTCCCCCCTCCCCCCTCCCGCTCGCTCTCCCCCCTCCCCCCTCCCGCTCGCTCTCCCCCCTCCCCCCTCCCGCTCGCTCTCCCCCCTCCCCCCTCCCGCTCGCTCTCCCCCCTCCCCCCTCCCGCTCGCTCTCCCCCCTCCCCCCTCCCGCTCGCTCTCCCCCCTCCCCCTCCCGCTCGCTCTCCCCCCTCCCCCCTCCCGCTCGCTCTCCCCCCTCCCCCCTCCCGCTCGCTCTCCCCCCTCCCCCCTCCCGCTCGCTCTCCCCCCTCCCCCCTCCCGCTCGCTCTCCCCCCTCCCCCCTCCCGCTCGCTCTCCCCCCTCCCCCCTCCCGCTCGCTCTCCCCCCTCCCCCCTCCCGCTCGCTCTCCCCCCTCCCCCCTCCCGCTCGCTCTCCCCCCTCCCCCCTCCCGCTCGCTCTCCCCCCTCCCCCCTCCCGCTCGCTCTCCCCCCTCCCCCCTCCCGCTCGCTCTCCCCCCTCCCCCCTCCCGCTCGCTCTCCCCCCTCCCCCCTCCCGCTCGCTCTCCCCCCTCCCCCCTCCCGCTCGCTCTCCCCCCTCCCCCCTCCCGCTCGCTCTCCCCCCTCCCCCCTCCCGCTCGCTCTCCCCCCTCCCCCCTCCCGCTCGCTCTCCCCCCTCCCCCCTCCCGCTCGCTCTCCCCCCTCCCCCCTCCCGCTCGCTCTCCCCCCTCCCCCCTCCCGCTCGCTCTCCCCCCTCCCCCCTCCCGCTCGCTCTCCCCCCTCCCCCCTCCCGCTCGCTCTCCCCCCTCCCCCCTCCCGCTCGCTCTCCCCCTCCCCCCTCCCGCTCGCTCTCCCCCCTCCCCCCTCCCGCTCGCTCTCCCCCCTCCCCCCTCCCGCTCGCTCTCCCCCCTCCCCCCTCCCGCTCGCTCTCCCCCCTCCCCCCTCCCGCTCGCTCTCCCCCCTCCCCCCTCCCGCTCGCTCTCCCCCCTCCCCCCTCCCGCTCGCTCTCCCCCCTCCCCCCTCCCGCTCGCTCTCCCCCCTCCCCCCTCCCGCTCGCTCTCCCCCCTCCCCCCTCCCGCTCGCTCTCCCCCCTCCCCCCTCCCGCTCGCTCTCCCCCCTCCCCCCTCCCGCTCGCTCTCCCCCCTCCCCCCTCCCGCTCGCTCTCCCCCCTCCCCCCTCCCGCTCGCTCTCCCCCCTCCCCCCTCCCGCTCGCTCTCCCCCCTCCCCCCTCCCGCTCGCTCTCCCCCCTCCCCCTCCCGCTCGCTCTCCCCCTCCCCCCTCCCGCTCGCTCTCCCCCCTCCCCCCTCCCGCTCGCTCTCCCCCCTCCCCCCTCCCGCTCGCTCTCCCCTCCCCCTCCCGCTCGCTCTCCCCCCTCCCCCCTCCCGCTCGCTCTCCCCCCTCCCCCCTCCCGCTCGCTCTCCCCCCTCCCGCTCGCTCTCCCCCCCCCCCTCCCGCTCGCTCTCCCCCCTCCCCCTCCCGCTCGCTCTCCCCCCTCCCGCTCGCTCTCCCCCCTCCCGCTCGCTCTCCCCCCTCCCGCTCGCTCTCCCCCCTCCCGCTCGCTCTCCCCCCTCCCGCTCGCTCTCCCCCCTCCCGCTCGCTCTCCCCCTCCCGCTCGCTCTCCCCCCTCCCGCTCGCTCTCCCCCCTCCCGCTCGCTCTCCCCCTCCCGCTCGCTCTCCCCCCTCCCGCTCGCTCTCCCCCCTCCCGCTCGCTCTCCCCCTCCCGCTCGCTCTCCCCCCTCCCGCTCGCTCTCCCCCCTCCCCCTCCCGCTCGCTCTCCCCCTCCCCCTCCCGCTCGCTCTCCCCCTCCCCCCTCCCGCTCGCTCTCCCCCCTCCCCCCTCCCGCTCGCTCTCCCCCCTCCCCCCTCCCGCTCGCTCTCCCCCCTCCCCCCTCCCGCTCGCTCTCCCCCCTCCCCCCTCCCGCTCGCTCTCCCCCCTCCCCCCTCCCGCTCGCTCTCCCCCCTCCCCCCTCCCGCTCGCTCTCCCCCCTCCCCCCTCCCGCTCGCTCTCCCCCCTCCCCCCTCCCGCTCGCTCTCCCCCTCCCCCCTCCCGCTCGCTCTCCCCCCTCCCCCCTCCCGCTCGCTCTCCCCCCTCCCCCCTCCCGCTCGCTCTCCCCCCTCCCCCCTCCCGCTCGCTCTCCCCCCTCCCCCCTCCCGCTCGCTCTCCCCCCTCCCCCCTCCCGCTCGCTCTCCCCCCTCCCCCCTCCCGCTCGCTCTCCCCCCTCCCCCCTCCCGCTCGCTCTCCCCCCTCCCCCCTCCCGCTCGCTCTCCCCCCTCCCCCCTCCCGCTCGCTCTCCCCCCTCCCCCCTCCCGCTCGCTCTCCCCCCTCCCCCCTCCCGCTCGCTCTCCCCCCTCCCCCCTCCCGCTCGCTCTCCCCCCTCCCCCCTCCCGCTCGCTCTCCCCCCTCCCGCTCGCTCTCCCCCCTCCCTCCCCCCTCCCGCTCGCTCTCCCCCCTCCCTCCCCCCTCCCGCTCGCTCTCCCCCCCCCCCCCCCTCCCGCTCGCTCTTCCCCCCCCCCCGCCCCCCTCCCGCTCGCTCTTCCCCCCCCCCCCCCGCCCCCCTCCCGCTCGCTCTTCCCCCCTCCCGCTCGCCCTCCCCCCTCCCGCGGAAGTTCGATGGGCTGATTGGCCCCCTCCTGTTCCCATGTGCACCATGTAAATGAACCCATGGCACTATTTTGATGAAGAGCAGGGGAGTTATCCCGGTGTGCTAGCCAATATTTATCCCTCAATCCACATCACAAAAACATAGATTATGTGGTCATTGTCACATTACTGTTTGTGGGCGCTTGATGTAAGGCGTTTTGAGCCGTCCCGTGGTCGTGAAAGGCGCTATATAAATGCAAGTCATTCATTCTATTTCTTTTTATATTCAATATTTTCATATCTTCTCTTGCCTTCCACATGCTCACCACATTCCTTTTCTCTCATCCTCTCCTTCATTGCCTATGTACCTTTCAAAGCCCTTTTTAAAAAATCTAATTCAATTCTATTTTCAGTTTATTTATCTATTGCATCTCCATTTATTTTGTTGTCAGTGGAATATGTTTCTCCCGAACTCTTGGTCTCTCTAATATTCTCAACTCTTCCAACTGTGTCAGTATTTGTCTCCTGTGTACGCCTGTTAGGTCTATCCTTCGGTCAGCATTGGCTTTTTTCCAATCTTTGTACTATCTATAATCTTGAACCTTATTGTATTGTGATCATTACTCCCTAGATGTTCCCCCCCCCTCCCACGCACTTCTCTTCGCTGCTCCTGTACATTTCCCATTTTAAACCTGTCTGAGCTTCCTCCCTTATTGGGCTTCTTGCCCAGTGAGTCAGAAAGGAGTTTTGAACGCAGTGTCATCATAGGCGGTCCCTCGGAATCGAGGAAGACTTGCTTCTACACCTGAAGTGAGTTCTTGCGTGGCTGAACAGTCCAATATGAGAGCCACAGACTCTGTCACAGGTGGGACAGATAGTCGTTGAGGGAAGGGGTGGGTGGGACTGGTTTGCCGCACGCTCTTTGTGCTGCCTGCGCTTGATTTCTGCATGCTCTCGGCAACGAGACTCGAGGTGCTCAGCGCCCTCTCGGATGCTCTTCCTCTACTTGGGGCGGTCTCGAGCCAGGGACTCCCAGGTGTCAGCGGGCATGTTGCACTTTATCAGGGAGGCTTTGAGGGTGTCCTTGTAGCGTTTCCGCTGCACACCTTTGGCTCGTTTGCCATGAAGGAGCTTCGAATAGAGCACTTGCTTTGGGAGTCTCGTGTCTGGCATTCGAACAATGTGGCCTGCCCAGCGGAGCTGATCGAGTGTGGTCAGTGCTTCAATGCTGGGGATGTCAGCCTGGTCGAGGACGCTAATGTTGGTGCGTCTGTCCTCCCAGGGGATTTGTCGGATCTTGCGGAGACATCGTTGATGGTATTTTTCCAGCGACTTGAAGTGTCTGCTGTACATGGTCCATGTCCCTGAGCCATACAGGAGGGCGGGTATTACTACAGCCCTGTAGACCATGAGCTTGGTGGCAGTTTTGAGGGCCTGGTCTTCAAACACTCTTTTCCTCAGGTGACCGAAGGCTGCACTGGCGCGCTGGAGGCAGTGTGTTGCATCTCGTCGTCGATGTATCATACGCAGTGTATCATAGAATGAAACAACAACCACCTGCGTTTGTGCAGCAAAAGTCCCATGGTGCCTCACAAGAATGTTACCAATAAAAACATTTTTGGCACCGAGCCACAGAAGGAGATATCTGCACAGATGACCTAAAGCTTGGTCAGAGGTGGAATTTCAGAACTGAGAGCCACGGCAGCAGAAGGCATGGATTTGTTTGTGCTCAAGTCTCTGGAGTGGGACTTGAACCGACAACCTTCTGACTCCGAGGCGGGCGTGCTACCCACTGAGCCACAGCTGACAACTTTTGAAGTGTGGCCACAGTTGTAATGCGGCAGCCAATTTGTGCAAAGCAAGATCCAGATGACAATATCTGATATGTTCTTTAAAGAAAAAACTGATGTTCTTTGAGGGGTAAGTATTGGCCCAGGGCACCGGGGAGAACTCCCGCTGCTCCTCCTCTTCCAATACTGGCTGTGAGAATTTTTATGTCCACCTGAGAAAGAAGTCGAGGCCTCGGTTTAACTCACCCGAAAGACGGCACCTCTGACAGTGCAAAGCTCCCTCAGTCGTCGTCATCATAGGCAGTCCCTCAGAATCGAGGAAGACTTGCTTCCACTCTTAGAATGAGTCCTTAGGTGGCTGAACAGTCCAATACGAGAGCCACAGTCCCTGTCACAGGTGGGACAGACAGTCGTTCCGGGGAAGGGGTGGGTGGGACTGGTTTGCCGCACGCTCTTTCCGCTGCCTGCACTTGTCTTCTGCATGCACTCGGCGATGAGACGCGAGGTGCTCAGCGCCCTCCCGGATGCACTTCCTCCAATTAGGGCGTTGTTTGGCCAGGTGTCGGTGGGGATGTTGCACTTGATCAGGGAGGCTTTGAGGGTGTCCTTATAATGTTTCCTCGAGTAGAGGGCTTGCTTTGGGAGTCGCGTGTCTGGGGCATGCGGACAATGTGGCCTGCCCAGCGGAGCTGATCGAGTGTGGTCGGTGCTTCAATGCTGGGGATGTTGGCCTGGGCGAGGACACTTGACGGTGCGTCTGTCCTCCCAGGAGGCATCATTGGTGGCATTTCTCCAGCGACCATGTCTGGACCGGGGTCAAACAGGGCTGCGTCATTGCCCCAACCCTCTTAATTTTCCTCGCTGCTCCCTTAGTACTGACACTTGGGAGTGTCAGCTGAGATATAGTGCCCAAGTATCGAGTGCAACTTGAACCCACAACCTTAGAGGCGAGAGCGTTGCCTTCTGAGCTACGGCTGACACAAACAATTTGACACTGAGTCACACGAGGACATACTGGGACAGGTGACCAAAAGCTTGGTCAGAGGTGGGTTTTAAGGAGCACTTTGGAGGAGGAGCGAGGGGCAGAGCGGTTTTGGGAGGGAATTCCAGAGCTGTGAGGGCCAAGGCAGTAGAAAGCACGACAGCCAAAGAGGCCAGAATTGGGGGAGCGCAGAGATCTCGCAGGCTGGTAGGGCTGGAGGAGGTTACAAAGATAGGAAGGCGAACAGGAGGCCATTCAACCCATTGTGCCTGCGTAGACATCTTTGGTCGAGCAATCCAATTAGTTCCACTTGCCCCGCTCTTTCCCCCACAGCCCTGTAAATTTTTTTCCCTTCAAGTATTTATCCAAATCTCTTGAGAATTACTATTGAATCTGCTTCCACCGCCCTTTCAGGCAGTGCATTCCAGACCACAGCAACTCGCTGCGTTGAAAAATGTTTCCTCATGTACCCTCCCCCCGTTCTTTTGCCAATCATCTTAAATCTGTGTCATAGAAACATAGAAAATAGGTGCTGGAGTAGGCCCTTCAAGCTGCACCACCATTCAATAAGATCATGGCTGATCATTCCCTCAGTACCCCTTTCCTGCTTTCTCTCCATACCCCTTGATCCCCTTAGCCATAAGGGCCATATCTAACGCCCTCTTGAATATATCCAAAGAACTGGCATCAATAACTCTCTGCGGCAGGGAATTCCACAGGTTCACAACTCTGAGTGAAGAAGTTTCTCCTCATCTCAGTCCTAAATGGCCTACCCCTTATCTTAGGACTGTGTTCCCTGGTTCTGGACTTCCCCAACATCGGGAACAGTCTACCCGCATCTAACCTGTCCAGTCCCGTCAGAATCTTGTATGTTTCTATGAGATCCCCTCTCATCCTTCTAAACTTCAGTGTATAAAGGCCCAGTCGATCCAGTCTCTCCTCATGTGTCAGTCCTGCCATCCCGGGAATCAGTCTGGTGAACCTTTGTTGCACTTCCTCAATAGCAGTGTCCCTCTGGTTTACTGACCCTGCTGCCTCTGGAAAGAATTTCTCTTCATTTACTCTGTCATGATTTTCAACATCTCTCAAATCTCAAAGGGATATAGGTAGGCTAAGTAAGCGGGGAAAAAATTGGCAGATGGAGTACAATGTGGGAAGATGTGAGATTATTTGCTTTGGTAGGAAAAATAAAAAGCAAATTATTATTTTAAATGGGGAGATTATAAAATGCTGCGGTAAGAGGGATCTAGGGGTCCTTGTACATGAAACACAGTTAGTATGCGGGTACAGCAAGTAATCTGGAAGGCAAATGGAATGTTGGCCTTTATTGCATGGGGAATGGAGTGTAAAAGCAGAGAAGTCCTGCTACAACTGTACAGGGTGTTGGTGAGGTCACACCTGGAGTACTGCGGACAGTTTTGGTCTCCGTATTTAAGGAGAGATATATTTGCATTGGAGGCAGTTCAGAGAAGGTTCACGAGATTGATTCCTGACATGAAGGGGTTGTCTTATGGCGAAAGGTTGGGCCTGTACTCATTGGAGTTTAGAAGACTGAGAGGTGATCTTATTGAAACTTAAGATTCTGAGGTGGTTTGACAAGGTGGATGCAGAGAGGATGTTTCCCTTCGTAGGGGAAACGTAGAATAAGGTGGCGTCCATTTAAGATGGAGCTGAGGAGGAATTTCCTCTGAGGGTTGTAAATCTGTGGAATTCTCTACCCCAGAGAGCTGTGGAGGCTGGGTCATTGAATATATTTAAGGTGGAGCTCGACAGATTTTTGAATGATGAGAGTCAAGCGTTATGGGGAGCGGGCAGGGAAGTGGAGTTGAGGCCGAGATCAGATCAGCCATGAATGGCGGAGCAGGCTCGAGGGGCCAAATGGCCGACTCCTGCTCCTATTTCTTATGTTCTTCTAACAGCCCCAGCTTCTCCAATCTCCACACAACCAAAGCCCCACGTACCATTCTCGTAAATCTCTTTTGCACCCTCTCTCAAAACCTTGACGTCCTTCCTGAAGTGCGGTGCCTGCTCCATTTGCGGCCTAACCAGTATTTTATAGAGGTTATTCCACCCCCGTCACTCCTAGTTTGAGTGTAATTGAAATCCCCATGATTTAAGATTGCCTTCTCTCTTTCCTCTCATTTCATAGACTTACCGACACCTTTCTCTTTCCACTGTTTAGTGATCTGTAGCAGACCCCTAATGGGGTGACTGATCCCATCTCCTTTATCTCAATCCAAATAGATTCAGTTTCTAAATTTATGTCCGTTGCTACTGCCATTGTTATTTCTGTAACCAGGTTATTTATCCTCCAGCCCCACAACCCCCTGAGATGTCTGCGCTCCTCTAATTCTGCCGCCTTGAGCATCCCTGATTATGGCTGCTCAACCATTGGTGGCCGTGCCTTCTGTTGCCTGGGCACCAAGCTCTGGAATTCCCTGCCTAAACCTCTCCGCCTCGCTACCCCTCTCCTCCTGCAAGACGCTCCTTAAAACCTACCTCTTTGACCAAGCTTTTGACCATCTGCCCTGATAGCTTATGTGGCTCGGTGTCAAAATTTTGAATCTCAATACTCCTGTGAAGCGCCTCGGAATGTTTCACTACATTAAAGGCGCTATATACATGCAAGTTGTTACAGTTACCACGCTCCCCCTTTCCCTATCTTTTCTAAAGTTCTGGCTCGGTGGGTAGTACACTCGCCTCTGAGTCGGAAGGTTGTGGGTTCAAGTCCCACTCCAGGAACCTGAGCACAAATCTCGGCTGACACTCCAATGCAGTGCTAGTTGGAGTTCAGAAGGATGAGGGGTGATCTTGTAGACACATTTAAAATAATGAAAGGGATAGACAAGATAGAGGCAGAGAGGTTGTTTCCACTGGTCGGGGAGGCTAGAACTAGGGGGCACAGCCTCAAAATACGGGGGAGCCAATTTAAACCCGAGTTGAGAAGGAATTTCTTCTCCCAGAGGGTTGTGAATCTGTGGAATTCTCTGCCCAGGGAAGCAGTTGAGGCTAGCTCATTGAATGTATTCAAATCATAGATAGATTTTTAACCAATAAGGGAATTAAGGGTTATGGGGAGCGGGCGGGTAAGTGGAGCTGAGTCCACGGCCAGATCAGCCATGATCTTGTTGAGTGGCGGAGCAGGCTCGAGGGGCGAGATGGCCTACTCCTGTTCCTAATTCTTATGTTCTTATGTGCTGAGGGAGCACTGCACTGTCGGAGGTGCCGTCTTTCGGATGAGACGTTAAACTGAGGCCCCGTCTGCTCAGGTGGAGGGGAGAGATTCTATCATTTTTATCACCAGGGAGGGTTTTGGCCGGGCCAGTGGCCTGGCACCCAAGAGGGCCGAACCCAGGGGCAGTATTTTACTGGTCACGACAGTGGGCCCTCTCCTTTAAGGGCGGCCGCACTGCCGGGCCACACTGTGGAGATGGCACACCAACAGAGAAACCTGTTGGGGGCTCACGTGGCGAGGGGTCATAAGAACATAAGCACATAAGAATTAGGAACAGAAGTAGGCCATCTGGCCCCTCGAGTCTGCTCCGCCATTCAACAAGATCATGGCTGATCTGGCCATGGACTCAGCTCCACTTACCCACCCGCTCCCCGTAACCCTTAATTCCCTTATTGGTTAAAAATCTTATCTATCTGTGACTTGAATACATTCAATGAGCTAGCCTCAGCTGCTTACCTGGGCAGAGAATTCCACAGATTCACAACCCTCTGGGAGAAGAAATTCCTTCTCAACTCGGTTTTAAATTGGCTCCCCGTATTTTGAGGCTGTGCCCCCTAGTTCTAGTCTCCCCGACCAGTGGAAACAACCTCTCTGCCTCTATCTTGTCTATCCCTTTCATGATTTTAAATGTTTCTATAAGATCACCCCTCCTCCTTCTGAACTCCAACGAGTAAATACTCAGTCTACTCAATCTATCATCATAAGGTAACCCCCTCATCTCCGGAATCAGCCTAGTGAATCATCTCTGTACACCCTCCAAAGCCAGTATATCCTTCCTTAAGTAAGGTGACCAAAACTGCACGCAGTACTCCAGGGTCGACCAGTTAAACTGAAAATCACTGGTAATACTTTTTTTATTGCTCAACATTGGCGGTGTAACTACTTGGGCAGGATGGGTTCCTAGCCGAAAATATCCCTGACCTGAATTTAAGTCGGGTCGGCCTGTTGACCCAAAGCGCCGGCCGTTCTATTTTTTAGGAATGGCCGCTGCAAACGGGCATTAAACGGGTCTTTGAGACTCTGAATTTCATCCGATGGTCCCATTACCTAAGGAAGGAAATGCTTGCCGTAGAAGGGGTGCAACCGAAAATTCACGAGATTGATTCCTGGGATGAGAGGGTTGTCCTATGAGCTGAGATTGAGCAGAGTGGGCCTATGCTCTCTGGAGTTTAGAAGAATGAGGGGTGACTTCATTGGAATGTAGACAATTCTTAGAGGGGCCTGACTGGGTAGATGCTGAGAGGTATTCTCCCCCGGGCTGGGGAGTCGAGAACTCTGGGTCACAGTCTCAGGATAAGGGGTCGGCCATTTAAGACTGATGAGGAGAAATTGCTTCACTGAGGGTGGTGAATTCAGAAGGTTGTGAATCTTTGGGATTCTCTACACCAGAGGGCTGTGGAGTCTCAGTCATTGAGTATATTCAAGGCTGCGATCGATGGATGTTTTGGGAATCGAGGGATATGGGGATAGTACAGGCGGGTGGAGTTGGGGTCGAAGTTCAGCCGCAATCTCATTGAGGGGCCACACCGGCTGAATTCTGCATCTAATTCCTATATTCTTGCATATCTATTGATTCCCTTCAAATCATTGCCCCCAATCCCGCTCTGATTTGGTGACCCTTCTGTACATTACTGTACAGGCAATTTTAGATGTCTTATTTTTAATTTCAGGTATTTGATTCGTATTACCTTTCCTGTTCCCTTTCTCTGTACTCTAACCTTTGCTCCCAATCTTTCTTGTCCTAATCTTGAAATTGTTCTTTTCACCCGAACCCCCCCCCCCCCTTATTGGTTTAAAAGTCCTTTATAGAATGACGGAGTATTTACAACACAGAAACAGGACCTTCGAGCCAACAGGTCCGTACCGGTCTTTATGCTCTTCACGAGCCTCCTCCCAGCATTATCCTTCTCACCCAATTAACATATCCTGCTAATCCTTTCTCTCTCCTGTGTTTATCTGGTTTCCTCTCAAATGAATTGAAAAGTAGGAAAGTTATACTAAACCTGTATCGAACCTTGCTTAGACCACAATTCGAGTGCTGCGTACCGTTCTGGTAGTCACATTATGGATATTATAGAGACATGGACCATGTACAGTAGACACCGCAAGTCACTGGAGCATGTACAGTAGACACCAATGGTGCCTCTGCAAGATCGCCTGGGAAGACAGATGCCACCAACATTAGCGACCTTGACCAGGCCAACAGCCCCAGCATTGAAGCACTGACCACACTCGATCAGCTCCGCTGGGCAGGCCACATTGTCCGCATGTCAGACGCGAGACTCCCAAAGCAAGTGCTCTACTCGGAACTCCTTCACGGCAAAGGAGCCAAAAGTGGACAGAGGAAACGTTACAAGGACACCCTCAAAGCCTCCCTGATAAAGTGCAACATCCCCACCGACACCTGGGAGTCCCTGGCCAAAGACCGCCCTAAGTGGAGCAAGTGCATCCGGGAGGGCGCTGAGCACCTCGAGTCTCATCGCCACGTGCATGCAGAAACCAAGCGCAGGCAGCGGAAAGAGCATGCGGCAAATCTGTCCCACCCTCCCTTACACTCAACGGCTATCTGTCCCACCTGTGACGGGAACTGTGGCTCTCATATTGGACTATTCAGCCACCTAAGGGCTCATTTTCAGAGTGGAAGCAAGTCTTCCTCGGTTTCGAGGGACCACCTATGATGATGCTTACAGATAGGATATAGAGGTGCTGGAGAGAGGACAGAGAAGATTTACAGGGAGGGGTTGAGGTGAATAGTATTGATGCATTCAAGGGGAGGCTGGACAAGTGTATGAGGGAGAAGGGAATAGAGGGTTATGCTGATAGTTAGATGAGGAAAGATGGGAGGAGGCTCGAGTGGAGCCCTTAATGCCGGCGTGGACTGGTTGGACCGAATGGCCTGTTTCTGTGCCGTATATCCTGTGTAATCCTATGTAAATGGAACTATGCTTTTCACCTCAACCACTCCCTGTGGTAGTGAGTTCCACATTCTCACCACTCCGGGTAAAGAAGTTTCCCCTGAATTCCCTACTGGATTTATTAGTGACTATCTCATTTCCCGAGCGCTGGTCTCCCCTGCACGTGGAAATGTCTTCTCAATGTCTACCCTATTGAAGCCTTTCAAAATTTTAAAGACCTCTATCAGGTCACCCCTCAATCTTTTTTCGAGAGAAAAGAGCCCTAGCCTGTTCAATCTTTCCCGATATGTATAGCGCCTCAGTCTGCTGCATCTTTTCCAGTGCCTCTATATCCTTTCTGTAATTTGGAGACCAGAACTGTGCACAGTAACCCAGTGTGATATGCAGACCAGAACTGTGCACGGTAACTCCCAGTGTGATACGGAGACCAGAACTGTGCACGGTAACTCCCAGTGTGATACGGAGACCAGAACTGTGCACGGTAACTCCCAGTGTGATATGGAGACCAGAACTGTGCACAGTACTTCCCAGTGTAATATGACCAGAACTGCACACAGTAACTCCCAGTGTGATATGGAGACCAGAACTGCGCACAGTGCTCCAAGTGTGGTCTAACCAAGGTTTGAGGGTTTTATGATTATTTTTGGGTGACCAAGGAATTGTTCGGGTAGGCAGAGAGCAACATTTTCCACTGGTGTGGGTGAATTTAAGACAAGCGGACATATCCTTAAAATCCGAGCCAGGCCATTCAGGAGTGAAGTTAGGAAACACTTCCCCACGCAAAGGGTAGTAGAAATATGGAATTCTCTCTCAAAAAGCAGTAGATGCGAACTCAGATTTACAATGATGAATTGAGAGTGCTAGACTTTTGCTGGCCGGAGTATTAAGGGATATAGAGCCAATGCGGGTGGATGGAGTTTGGACACTGATCAGCCACGATCTCATTGCATGGCGGAATACCTTCGAGGGCCTGAATGGCTTCCTCCTGTTCCTGTGTAACAGGCTCGAGGGCCTGAATGGCTTCCTCCTGTTCCTGTGTAACAGGCTCGAGGGGCTGAATGGCTTCCTCCTGTTCCTGTGTAACAGGCTCGAGGGGCTGACTGGGCCTCCTCCTGTTCCTGTGTAACAGGCTTGAGAGGCTGAATGGCTTCCTCCTGTTCCTATGGTTTTGCCTGTAGATTCCTGCCTCTCTCTCTCTACAAGCTCCTCTTTTGTTCTGGTGTAGATATGAAGAAATCAAATGTCTCTTGGGTTAGTTGAAATGCTGCTCTCTTGCCAGGGCTGTGGACTGTACTTCACTTGTGCGCATTGACTGAACAAACATCGACTGGCCTTCAGTAACCAAGGATATATATCGAAGATTTATTCTTGAATGTAAGGGGTATGATTAAGAAGTTTGCAGATGATACAAAAATTGGCTGTGTGGTTGATAATGAAGAAGAAAGCTGCGGACTGCAGGAGAATATCAATGTACTGGTCAGGTGGGCAGAACAGTGGCAAATGGAATTCAATCTGGAGAAGTGTGAGGTATTGCATTTGGGGAGGTCTAACAAGGCAAGGGGATACACATTAAATGGTAGGTCACTGAGAAGTGTAGAGGAACAGAGGGACCTTGGAGTGCAGGTCCACAGATCCCTGAAGGTAGCAGGCCAGGTAGATAAGGTGGTTAAGAAGGCATATGGAATATTCTATGCCTCGTTAATTAGCCGAGGCATAGAATATAAGAGCAGAGGGTTATGCTTGAACTGTATAAAACACCAGTTAGGCCACAGCTGGAGTACTGCGTGCAGTTCTGGTCACCAACCACATGACAGGAAGGATGTGATTGCACTGGAGAGAGTACAAAGGAGATTTACAAGAATGTTGCCTGGACTGGAGAATTTTAGCTTTGAGGAAATATTGGATCGGGTGGGTCTGTTTTCTTTGGAATAGAGGAGGCTGAGGGGAGACCCGATTTGAGGTGTGTAAAATTATGAGGGGCCCGGATAGAGTGGATAGGAAGGACCTGTTTCCCTTGGTGGAATGGTCAACAACCAGATTTAAAGTAATTGGGAGGAGGTTTAGAGGGAAATATTTTTCCAGAGGGTGGTGGGGGTCCGGAACTCGCTGCCTGAAAGGGTGGTAGAGGCAGAAACCCTCACCACATTAAAAAAAAAAGTACCTGGAATGCACTTGAAGTGTCATAACCTGCATGGCTACAGACCTCGAGCTGGAAAGTGGGATTAGGCTGGAGAGCTCTGTCGGCTATCCAGCCTAATCCCACTTTCGGACACGATGGGCCGAAATGGCCTCCTTCCGTACTGTGAATTTCTATGATTCTATGACTGGAGAATTGCAAATGTTACGTCTTTGTTTGAAAAAGGGTGTAAAAGATACACCCAGCAACTACAGGCCAGTCAGTTTAACCTCTCTAGTGGGGAAGCTTTTAGAAACAGTAATGAGGGACAAAATTAACAGGAGAGGGGTGGATTAATTAAGGAGAACCCACTTGGAATTGTTAAAGGCAAAAAACACGAAGGCAGAATATTATCTGAATGGCGGCAGATTAGGAAAAGGGGAGGTGCAATGAGACCTGGGTGTCATGGTACATCAGTCATTGAAAGTTGGCATGCAGGTACAGCAGGTGGTGACGAAGGCAAATGGTATGTTGGCCTTCATAGCGAGGGGATTTGAGTATAGGAACAGGGAGGTCTTATTGCAGTTGTACAGGGCCTTGGTGAGGCCTCACCTGGAATATTGTGTTCAATTTTGGTCTCCTAATCTGAGGAAGGACGTTATTGCTATTGAAGGAGTGCAGCGAAGGTTCACCAGACTGATTCCCGGGATGGCTGAACTGACATGAGGAGAGACTGGATCGACTGAGCCTTTATTCACTGGAGTTTAGAAGGAAGAGAGGGGATCTCATAGAAACATATAAAACTCTGCCGGGACTGGACAGGTTAGATGCAGGAAGAATGTTCCCGATGTTGGGGAAGTCCAGAACCAGGGGACACAGTCTAAGGATAAGGGGTAAGCCATTTAGGACTGAGATGAGGGGAAACTTCTTCACTGAGTTGTTAACCTGTGGAATTCTCTACCGCAGAGAGTTGTTGATACCAGTTCATTGGATATATTCAAGAGAGATTTAGATATGGCCCTTACGGCTAAGGGGATCAAGGGGTATGGAGAGAAAGCAGGAAAGGGGTACTGAGGTGAATGATCAGCCATGATCATATTGAATGGTGGTACAGGCTCGAAGGGCCGAATGGCCTACTCCTGCACCTATTTTCTATGTTAACCAACTTGATTGAGCTTGTTGATGAGGTAACAGAGGGTTGATCAGGATCATTCAATTGACATAGTGTACATGGGTTTCCAAAAGTCATTCGATCAATTTGGGGAGAAATGTTTTCACCCAGAGGGTGGTGGGGATCTGGAACTCACCGCCTGAAAGGGTGGTAGAGGCAGAAACCCTCACCACATTAAAAAAAAAGTACCTGGAGTGCACTTGAAGTGCCGTAACCTACAGCGCTACAGACCTCGAGCTGGAAAGTGGGATTTGGCTGGATTGCTCTTTGTCGGCCGGCACGGACATGATGGGCCGAAATGGCCTCCTTCCGTGCTGTAAATTTCTATGATATCATTCCATGATTCTATGGAAGGAACCCAGCCACAACAATCACACTTGCACACTCTGCTTTTCATCACCTTTTTAAACAAAGAAACGCACAAAAGGGTTGAAGTAGCGATGCATGTGCCGTGTGAATATGAGCAGCGAGATTACATGTCCAACCACGGTATCTGTTGCTCATTCATTATTCACCGATCAGAAATGCAATTTACCACGTGTCTCGAACGCGCTGGACAACGCCGGTGGAGATTCCCCTCTTGTTGCGTCTGCGCACGTACCAGGAGCAATGCTAGGGGCGGTCGGCCAGCGAGGGGCGGCGAAACGGCAAGTTAAAAGATAGGACTTTCATTGATGTGCTGCGCCTCTCACGAACCCCCCCCCCCGTCCCTGGGACATCACACAGTCCTTCACGGCCAGTGAAGTACTTCATTCGCGTGTTCTATTGTCGGGAAACATGGCAGCCAAAATGCGCACAGAAAGCTCCCACACAAAGAAATGACGAAGATTGTTTTTGTTTTCGTGATGCCAGTTGAGGGATAAATATTGGCCCAGGGCGCCCCTGCTCTTTGAGAGAGTTCCGTAAGTCTCATAGAATCGACAACAACTTGTATTTATATAGCGCCTTTGATGTAGTGAAACGTCCCAGGACGCTTCATAGGAGTATTATGAAGGTTAAAAAAAATTCGACACACAGCCGCATAAGGAGAAATTAGCGCAGATGACCAAAAGCTTGGTCAAAGAGGGAGGTATTAAGGAGCGTTTTGAAGTTGGAAAAAGAGGTTTCGGCAGGCAGTTTCAGAGCTTAGGGCCTGCTCAACAGAAGTCATGGCCTCCAATGATCGAGCGATTTATAATCGGGGATGCTCAAGATGGCCGAATTAGAGGAGCGCAGACATCTCCGGGGGGGAGGGGTGGAGTTGCGGGTGGGGTGGGTTATGTGGCTGGAGGAGATTAGAGATAGGGAGGGGGCGAGGCCATGGAGAGATTTGTAAACAAGGATGAGAATTTTGAAATTGAGGCGCTGCTTAACCAGGAGCCAATGTGGGTCAGCGAGCACAGGGGATGATGGGTGATCGGGACTCGGTGCGAGTTGGGACACGGGCAGCCGAGTTTTGGATCACCTCTAGTTTACGTCGGGTAGAATGTGGGAGGCCAGCCAGGAGTGTGTTGGAATAGTCAAGTCTAAAGGTAACAAAGGCACGGATGAGGGCTTCAGCAGCGGATGAGCTGAGGCAAGGGCGGAGACGGGCGATGTTACGGAGGTGGAAAGAGGCTTCGCGATGGCGTGGATATCTGGTCGAAAGTTCATTTCCGGAGGTAGATAAATTGTGGTAGATATTCACAAGGTGCTTATTGTTTCATGCTGGGCCTCGCAGTGGGAGGTCGAGGAGCTGTGTTATCTGTTCGGAGGATTATTGACCCAGCGTAGAGCAAGAGTAATAAATGAGAGACGCTGACTCACGCTGCTCTTTTGAACTGTTAAACTCTGAAACTGCACCTAGCCGCACCTCTCCAGATCGGCTATCGATCGAATTGTTCAATAAAAGTAAAACCGAGGCGTCTTGGCCATGGCTCACTGGTAGCACTCTTGCCTCTGAGTCATATGGTTCTGGGTTCAGAGTCCCACTCCAGAGACTTGAGCACCAAAATCTAGGCTGACGTTCCCAGTGTAGAACTGGGGGAGTGCTGCACTGTAATCGGGGCAGTACTGGGGGAGTGCTGCGCCGTCGGAGGGGCATTACTGAGGGAGTGCCGCGCTGTAGGAGGGGCCGTACTGAGGGAGTTCTGCGCTGTCAGAGGGGCAGTACCGAGGGAGTTCTGCGCTGTTGGAAGAGCAGTACTGAGGGAGTTCTGCGCTGTTGGAGGGGCAGTACTGAGGGAGTGCCGCGTTGTCGGAGGGGCAGTACTGAGGGAGCGCCGCGTTGTCGGAGGGGCAGTTCTGTGGGAGTGCTGCGCTGTCGGAGGGGCAGTACTGAGGGAATGTTACGCTGTCGGAGGGCGAGTGCTGCACTGTCGGAGGGGCAGTACTGAGGGAGCGCTGCACTGTCTGAGATGCTGTCATTCTGATGAGATGTTAAACCAGGGCCTCCTGTGCACTGTCGAATAGATGCAAAAGATCCCATGGCACTATTTCAAAGAGAAGCAGGGGAGTTATCCCTGGCGTGTTGGCCATTTTTACCACTCATCGAGTCATTATCTTGTTGTTTGTGGGAGTTTGCAGTACGCAAATTGGCTGCTGCGTTTTCCTACATTACAACAGTGACTCCAGTTGAAAAGTACTTAATTGGCTGTGAAGTGCGTTGGGATGTACTGAGGTCATGAAAGGTGCTATATAAATGCAATCCTTTATTTTTTTTACCGGAATGGTATGGGAAGACTGGAAAAGTTGGGGTTGTTCTCCTGAGAGCAGCGAGGAATAGGGCTAATTTCATAGCAAGACTTGCATTTAGATAGTGCCTTTCACGACTACCGAACTTCACAAAGCGCTTTACAGCCAATGAAGTACTGTTGCAGTGTGGGAAACGTGGCAGCCAACTTGCGCACAGCAAGCTCCCCCACACAGCAATGTGATAATGACCAGATAACCTGTTTTGGTTATGTTGATTGAGGGATAAATATTGACCAGGACACCAGTGATTATTCCACTGCTCCTCTTCGAAATAGTGTCATGGGATCTTTTACATCCACCTGAGGGGGCAGACGGGGCCTCGGTTTGACATCTCATCCCGAAAGACAGCATCTCCGACAGTGCAGCGCTCCCTCAGCACTGCACTGGAGTGTCAGCCGAGTGTTATATGCTCAGGTTCCTGGAATGGGACTCGAACACACAACCTTCTGACTCAGAGGTGACCACAATCAGGAGGGTTTGGAGAGAGGTGATGAAGCGAATCTGCTTCCAGTGGCACAAGGCTCGGAAACCAGAGGACACAGATTTCAAATAATGGGCGAAAGAACCACGGAGAGATGAGAATTTTGTTTTTACGTCGTGGGTTGTGATGATCTGGAATGCGCTGCAGATTCAGTAGTAACTTTCAAAAGGGCACACTGGTTAAATACTTGTCGGGAGAAGATTTACAGGGGCAGGGGAACGATGGGCCGAATAGGCTCCTGATACCAAAGAACGACTTAGAGTTTTTACCGGGGCTTTCCTGACCTCGGGACGACCCAAACCACTTCACAGCCAATCAAGTCTTTTTTGGGGCAAAGTTTGTGCACAGAAAGATCCCATGGCTAACCTCGCCTCTTGGCAGCCAGGGTTCTGAGACCGATCTGGCAGGGAGTGGTCAGACCTGGGGGGCCCTGAGGCACTGCTCCGGGCAGTGCACTGACCCTACGCAGCCCATGGGAGAGCTTGAGTGAGCTGCATTAATTTGAGCAGCTCCCTCGCCCCCACCCCCCGCCCCCAGCGCTCTCTCTCCCCCTCCCCTGCTCTCTCTCCCCCTCCCCTGCTCTCTCTTCCCCCCTCCCCTGCTCTCTCTTCCCCCCTCCCCTGCTCTCTCTCCCCCCTCCCCTGCTCTCTCTCCCCCCTCCCCTGCTCTCTCTCCCCCCTCCCCTGCTCTCTCTCCCCCCTCCCCTGCTCTCTCTCCCCCCTCCCCTGCTCTCTCTCCCCCCTCCCCTGCTCTCTCTCCCCCCTCCCCTGCTCTCTCTCCCCCCTCCCCTGCTCTCTCTCCCCCATCCCCTGCTCTCTCTCCCCCATCCCCTGCTCTCTCTCTCCCCTCCCTCCCCCGCTCGCTCCCTCCCCCGCTCGCTCCCTCCCCTCCCTCCCCCGCTCGCTCCCTCCCCTCCCTCCCCCGCTCGCTCCCTCCCCTCCCTCCCCCGCTCGCTCCCTCCCCTCCCTCCCCCGCTCGCTCCCTCCCCTCCCTCCCCCGCTCGCACCCTCCCCTCCCTCCCCCGCTCGCTCCCTCCCCTCCCTCCCCCGCTCGCTCCCTCCCCTCCCTCCCCCGCTCGCTCCCTCCCCTCCCTCCCCCGCTCGCTCCCTCCCCTCCCTCCCCCGCTCGCTCCCTCCCCTCCCTCCCTCCCCCGCTCGCTCCCTCCCCTCCCTCCCTCCCCCGCTCGCTCCCTCCCCTCCCTCCCTCCCCCGCTCGCTCCCTCCCCTCCCTCCCTCCCCCGCTCGCTCCCTCCCCTCCCTCCCTCCCCCGCTCGCTCCCTCCCCTCCCTCCCTCCCCCGCTCGCTCCCTCCCCTCCCTCCCTCCCCCGCTCGCTCCCTCCCCTCCCTCCCTCCCCCGCTCGCTCCCTCCCCTCCCTCCCTCCCCCGCTCGCTCCCTCCCCTCCCTCCCTCCCCCGCTCGCTCCCTCCCCTCCCTCCCTCCCCCGCTCGCTCCCTCCCCTCCCTCCCTCCCCCGCTCGCTCCCTCCCCTCCCTCCCTCCCCCGCTCGCTCCCTCCCCTCCCTCCCTCCCCCGCTCGCTCCCTCCCCTCCCTCCCTCCCCCGCTCGCTCCCTCCCCTCCCTCCCTCCCCCGCTCGCTCCCTCCCCTCCCTCCCTCCCCCGCTCGCTCCCTCCCCTCCCTCCCTCCCCCGCTCGCTCCCTCCCCTCCCTCCCTCCCCCGCTCGCTCCCTCCCCTCCCTCCCTCCCCCGCTCGCTCCCTCCCCTCCCTCCTCCCCCGCTCGCTCCCTCCCCTCCCTCCCTCCCCGCTCGCTCCCTCCCCCTCCCTCCCTCCCCCGCTCGCTCCCTCCCCTCCCTCCCTCCCCCGCTCGCTCCCTCCCCTCCCTCCCTCCCCCGCTCGCTCCCTCCCCTCCCTCCCTCCCCCGCTCGCTCCCTCCCCTCCCTCCCTCCCCCGCTCGCTCCCTCCCCTCCCTCCCTCCCCCGCTCGCTCCCTCCCCTCCCTCCCTCCCCCGCTCGCTCCCTCCCCTCCCTCCCTCCCCCGCTCGCTCCCTCCCCTCCCTCCCTCCCCCGCTCGCTCCCTCCCCTCCCTCCCTCCCCCGCTCGCTCCCTCCCCTCCCTCCCTCCCCCGCTCGCTCCCTCCCCTCCCTCCCTCCCCCGCTCGCTCCCTCCCCTCCCTCCCTCCCCCGCTCGCTCCCTCCCCTCCCTCCCTCCCCCGCTCGCTCCCTCCCCTCCCTCCTCCCCCCCGCTCGCTCCCTCCCCTCCCTCCTCCCCCGCTCGCTCCCTCCCCTCCCTCCCTCCCCCGCTCGCTCCCTCCCCTCCCTCCCTCCCCCGCTCGCTCCCTCCCTCCCTCCCTCCCCCGCTCGCTCCCTCCCCTCCCTCCCCGCTCGCTCCCTCCCCTTCCCTCCCTCCCTCCCTCCCTCCCTCCCTCCCCTCCCTC
The DNA here is from genome assembly GCF_044704955.1 of Pristiophorus japonicus. Lineage (NCBI taxonomy): Eukaryota > Metazoa > Chordata > Chondrichthyes > Pristiophoridae > Pristiophorus > Pristiophorus japonicus. Next base: position 198,129,332 of record NC_091985.1, on the reverse strand, counting down.
CCTCCCTCCCTCCCTCCCTCCCTCCCTCCCTCCCCTCCTCCCTCCCTCCCTCCCTCCCTCCCTCCCCTCCCTCCCCTCCTCCCTCCCCCCTCCCTCCCTCCCCCGCTCGCTCCCTCCCTCCCTCCCTCCCTCCCTCCCTCCCTCCCCTCCCTCCCCCGCTCGCTCCCTCCCCCGCTCGCTCCCTCCCCTCCCTCCCCCGCTCGCTCCCTCCCCTCCCTCCCCGCTCGCTCCCTCCCCTCCCTCCCTCCCTCCCTCCCCCGCTCGCTCCCTCCCCTCCCTCCCTCCCTCCCCCGCTCGCTCCCTCCCCTCCCTCCCTCCCTCCCTCCCCCGCTCGCTCCCTCCCCTCCCTCCCTCCCTCCCCGCTCGCTCCCTCCCCTCCCTCCCTCCCCTCCCTCCCTCCCCCGCTCGCTCCCTCCCCTCCCTCCCTCCCCGCTCGCTCCCTCCCCTCCCTCCCTCCCTCCCCCGCTCGCTCCCTCGCTCCCTCCCCTCCCTCCCTCCCCCGCTCGCTCCCTCGCTCCCTCCCCTCCCTCCCTCCCCCGCTCGCTCGCTCGCTCCCTCCCCTCCCTCCCTCCCCCGCTCGCTCCCTCCCCTCCCATCTGTGAACTTCGCCCAGTCCTGACAAGATCGGCAGCTCGCCAGCGATCGAATCGCTGGGCATTCTGCTTGGTACAGCCTGGCACCGGCTGACACCTATTGTGAGCGTGCGGTCTACTTGCAGACGAGCCAGTTTCATCATTTGAGAAATTCCCTTCAGTTATTTTTGGGGTGTGTGTGTTCCTCTCTCTCTTCCCCCCCCCCCCCCCCCCCTCTCTGTCTGGCCCCCCCACCTTCCCCTCTTTGTCTGGCCCCACCCAGCTCCCCTCTCTGTCTGGCCCCCCTGCCCCTCCTCCCCCCCCCCCTCTCTGCCCCCCCACAGTATGGAAGACTTTGCCCCTCTGCCCTGTGTTTTCCCTGCTGCGTGTCAGACTGTAGTGTAAACATGCTATGTTTTAATTGGCTGAGCCTTCCCAGGTCAGTGGGGTGTGAGAGATTCCAACCTCTTGACCTCGCCATGTTGTCATAGCGCTTCGAGGTATGTGGAGGGAGAGTTCTCGCCGGTGTCCCGACCAACATTCGGTGTTTGTGGGAAAGAGAGAACTTGTCTTTCTGCAGTGCCTTTCTCTGTCTCTGGCTGTCCCACAGCCGATCAAGTACCCTTCTTAGTGCAGTCACTGTTGTAATCTCGGAAACATGACAGGCAATTTACACACAGCAAGCTCCCACAAGCAACGAGAGAACGAACAGATAATCAGCTTATGAACATAAGAATAAGGAGCAGGAGTAGGCCATTCGGCCCCTCGAGCCTGCTCCGCCATTCAGTAGGATCAAGGCTGATCTTCCATCTCAACTCCACTTTCCCACCCAATCCCCATATCCTTGATTTCCCCCCCCCCCAGTGTTCAGGATCCTCAGCCCTCTGGGGGCAGAGAATCCCAAACATTCACCACCCTCTGAATGAAGAAATCCCTCCTCATTACCACCCTAAATGGCTGGCTCCTATTCTGAGACTGTGACCCCTGGTTCTAGACACTCGAGCCAGCGGGCAACAACCGCTTAGGAATCAAGCCTGTCAATCCCATCACAACCTTGTCTGTTTCAAGGTTTCAGTGATGGTTGAGGAATAAATATTGCCCCAGGACACCGGGGAGAACTCCCCTACTCTTCAATATTTTGCGCCTGTGAGGGGAGTCGGACTGGGTTTAGCATTTCATCCGCAACACGGCATCTCCGACAGTGCGGCGCTCCCTCGGTACCGCCCCCTCCGACAGTGCGGCGCTCCCTCGTTACCGGCACTGGGGAGTGTGGGCCTGCCTTATGGGGCTGAAGTCTGAGTGGGGACTTGAACCCACGACTTTCTGACACGGGCGAGAATGTTGCACACTGAGTCACAGCTGACACCTTGCTGAGCACAAATTGGCTGCCCCATTTCCCTACGTGACAGCACCGAGAACACTTGAATAATACTTTATTGGCTGTGAAGCGCTTTGGCACTTCCTGAGGTGGTGATGGGCAGTGTATACGGGCAAGTTCTCTGTCTGACCAGCGTCTGTCGGTCAACTGAGACACCAGGCTCTGCATGGGGCTCTACCTCCATCTTGTGGTCGATCATTGCATCACACCCACTGACTACAACAACAACTTGCATTTCTATCAAAGAGAAAAGACTGACTTGCATTTACATAGTGCCTTTCATGACCCAAAGCCCTTGTGCTGCCAATGAAGTACTTTTTTGGAGTGTTGTCACTATTGCAATGTAGGAAACACTGCAGCCAATTTGCGTACAGCGAGCTCCCACAAACTGCAATGTGATAATGACCAGAGAATCTGTTTTGACGATGTTGATTGAGGGATAAATCTGCACTGTCGGAGGCTGTGCACAAATTGGATCCTGTGTTTACTAGGGGTACTTTGTTCGCTTTGAAATGCTTTGTGATGTTTCCAGGGATGTAGAACTAAGGCGGGTAAATGGAGTTGAGTTTCTGGTGGAATTGGCGGAACAGGCTCGAGGGGCTGAATGGACCTCCTCCTGTTCCTATGCAACAGGCTCAAGGGGCTGAATAGGCCTCCTGTTCCTGTGTAACAGGCCCAAGGGGCTGAACGGGCCTCCTCCTGTTCCTGTATAACAGGCTCGAGGGGCTGAACGGGCCTCCTCCTGTTCCTGTGCAACTGGCTCGAGGGGCTGAACGGGCCTCCTCCTGTTCCTGTGTAACAGGCTCGAGGGGCTGAATGGCCTTTCCCGGTGGGGGTGTAACCCGGTAGTTGTTGATGTGACCGTATCTGAGCAAGGAACAGGGAACGTGTGCTCCGAATGGGATGTAGAGCAAGTACAGATTGTTTCACCGCTCTCTCTCTCTCTCTCTCTCTCTCTCTTCCCCGCCCCTCCCCCCTCAGGACGCAGGCGGAGATGGGGCACACGTGTCGCGGGACAATAAACCTCGCCACTGCCAACATCACGGTGGAGGATTCGTGCAATTTCATCATTTCCAACGGCGGGGCCCAGACCTACCACCTGAAAGCTAGCTCGGAGGTGGAGAGGCAGCGCTGGATCACAGCCCTGGAACTGGCCAAGGCCAAGGCTGTCAAGATGCAGGCCGAGTCCGGTAGGGGGGATAGGCGGGTTACTTCCTTAGAATTCAAAAGGGAGTTAGATGAAGTCCTTACTACTTGGGGGATCAAGGGGTATGGCGAGAATGCAGGAAGGGGGTACTGAAGTTTCATGTTCAGCCATGAACTCATTGAATGGCGGTGCAGGCTAGAAGGGCCGAATGGCCTACTCCTGCACCTATTTTCTATGTTTCTAATCAATGAAACAAACCATAGAAGTTTACAGCACGGCAGGAGGCCATTTCAGTCCATCGTGTCCGCGCCGGCTGACAGAGCGATCCAGCCTAATCCCACTTTCCAGCTCTGGGTCCGTAGCCCTGTAGCTTACGGCACTTCAAGTGCACATCCAAGTACTGCTTAAATGTGGTGAGGGTTTCTGCCTCTACCACCCTTTCAGGCAGTGAGTTCTGCCCCAAACCCCCACCACCCTCTGGGTGAAGACATTTCCCCTCCAATCCCCTCGACACCTCCCCCCCAATTACTTTAAATCTGTGCCCCCCTGGTAGTTGACCACTCTGCTAATGGAAACAGGTCCTTCCTATCCACTCTATCCAGTCCCCTCATAATTTTATGCGCCTCAATCAGGTCTCCCCTCAGCCTCCTCTGTTCCAAAGAAAACAACCCCAAGCCTATCCAATCTTTCCTCATTAGCTAAAGTTTTCAAGTCCTGGCAACATCCTCGTAAATCTCCTCTGTACCCTCTCCAGTGCAATCACATCTTTCCTGTAATGTGACCAGAACGGCATGCAGTACTCCAGCTGCGGCCTAACCAGTGCTTTATTCAGTCCAAGCGTAACCTCCTTGCTCTTGTATTCTATAAACAACTAACTAATAAAGGCAAGTTTCCCAAAAACCACCTTATAGAATCATAGAAAATTCACCCTCTGGGTGAAAACAAATCCCCCCTCATCCCTTCTAATCCTTCTATCAATTACTTTAAATCTATGCCCCCTGGTTGTTGATCCCTCTGCCAAGGGAAACAGGTCCTTCCTATCCACTTTATCTGAGGCCCCTCACAATTTTATACACCTCAATCAGGTCTCCCCCCTCAGCCTCCTCTGTTCCAAGGAAAACAAACCCAGCCTATCCAATCTTTCCTCATAGCTAAAATTCTCCAGTTCTGGCAACATCCTCATCAGTCTCCTCTCTGCACCCTCACTGCTGCAATCACATCTTTCCTGTAATGTTAACTGTCTTGGGGAGTGTGGGGGGTCAGCTGTCACGGGGGATGAGGTGAAATTTGTGGGGGAGACTGGGTTCTTCTGAGAGTTGAGGGGGGGGGGGGCGGGGCGGGGGAGCGGTGGAAGGTGACGATGGGTCCCCTGGCGAGGGGATGTGGGGACAAGCAAGTGAAGATTGGTTCCCCCAGCGTGCGAGTGAGTGAGGCAGGATTTGTTCCCCCCGGGGTGCGAGCGAGGGAGAATTTGTTCCCCCCGGGGTGCGAGCGAGGGAGAATTTGTTCCCCCCGGGGTGCGAGCGAGGGAGAATTTGTTCCCCCCGGGGTGCGAGCGAGGGAGAATTTGTTCCCCCCGGGGTGCGAGCGAGGGAGAATTTGTTCCCCCCGGGGTGCGAGCGAGGGAGGATTTGTTCCCCCGGGGTGGGAGCGACAGTTCAACAGATCCTTCCCTGAGGTGCCGTCTGTAATTGAGCGCCACCTAGTAATCTACTGTGGTAATGCAACGACTGATGTAAACAAAGGATCCTGTGGCAAGGTCACATGGTAGGTTTTCTGTGAAGGAGCCATTTTGTGTACTGTTAGTGATGTGGTGAGAATATATTGCACGGTCTGGTTGGACTTACCCCGCTGTGTGACTCCCCACCCCCCCCCCCCCCCACCATCCCTGCAGACGACTCCGCGGATGAAGAACCGGCCTCTCAGACCGACAAGACGGAGGTGCAGACCACACTGCGCATTCTCACCAGCAAAGTGGAGGACCTGTCGACGTGCAACGACCTGATCGCCAAGCACGGCACGGCCTTGCAGCGCTCGCTCAGCGAGCTGGAGAACCTCAAGCTGCCTCCTGAGAGCACAGAGAAGATCAAGCAGGTCAATGAGCGGGCCACGCTCTTCCGCATCACCTCCAACGCCATGATCAACGTGAGCCAGCACGCTTCCCGCCATTACTGTACGCCCGCTGAGTGTTCCGCTCCCTCACACTGTCACTCAGTAACCCCCCTCCCCCAGCGCCCTGTGTTACTGACTGTATCCCTACTGATGTTAATCCAGCTCCCTCACACTGTCACTCACTAACCCCCCTCCCCCAGCGCCCTGTGTCACTGACTGTATCTGTACTGATGTTAATCCAGCTCCCTCACACTGTCACTCACTAACCCCTCTCCCCCAGCGCCCTGTGTCACTGACTGTATCCCGACTGATGTTAATCCAGCTCTCTCACACTGTCACTCAGTAACCCCTCTCCCCCAGTGTCGTGTTACTGACTGTATCTGTACTGATGTTAATCCAGCTCCCTCACACTGTCACTCACTAACCCCCCTCCCCCAGCGCCCTGTGTCACTGACTGTATCTGTACTAATGTTAATCCAGCTCTCTCACACTGTCACTCAGTAACCCCCCCTCCCCCAGCGCCCTGTGTTACTGACTGTATCCCGACTGATGTTAATCCAGCTCCCTCACACTGTCACTCACTAACCCCCCTCCCCCAGCGCCCTGTGTCACTGACTGTATCTGTACTGATGTTAATCCAGCTCCCTCACACTGTCACTCTAACCCCTCTCCCCCAGCGCCCAGGTACTGTATCCCTACTGATGTAAATCCAGCTCCCTCACACTCATTCAGTATCCCCGCTCCCCGTGTTACTGACTGTATCTGTACTGATGTTAATCCAGCTCCCTCACACTGTCACTCAGTAACCCCTCTCCCCCAGCGCCCTGTGTTACTGACTGTATCTCTACTGATGTTAATCCAGCTCCCTCACACTGACTCAGTAACCCCTCTCCCCCAGCACCCCGTGTTACTGACTGTATCTGTACTGATGTTAATCCAGCTCCGTCACATGGTGGGGATGTCTGAGTTTTGGCGGCTCCTGTTTAACACCGCCCTCTCTATCTCCCTCTCTCTCTGGAACCAGGCTTGCCGCGATTTCTTGCTCCTGGCCCAGACTCATAGCAAGAAGTGGCAGAAAGCTCTCCAGCACGAGCGGGAGCAGCGGATCCGGCTGGAGGAGACCTTGGAGCAGCTGGCCAAACAGCATAACAACCTGGAGCGGGCGTTCCGGGGAGCTACCGTCCTTCCGCCCTGTAGCCTGCTCAGTGTCGGCTCCATCAAAGGTAAGGGCCGAGCCCAGCGAGCCTCTCTCCCCAGAATTCCACACGGGGACTTACATTTATATAGCACCTATCTCAACCACCGGACCCCTCAAAGTGTTTCACAGCCAATGACGTCATCAGCATAGGCTGTCCCTCGGAATCGAGGAAGACTTGCTTCCACTCTTAAAATGAGTCCTTAGATGGCTGAACAGTCCAATGTGAGAATCACCGTCCCTGTCACAGATGGGACAGATAGTCATTGAGGGAAAGGGTGGATGGGACTGGTTTGCCGCACGCTCCTTCCGCTGCCTGCGTTTGTTTTCTGCACGCTCTCGGCGACGAGACTCGAGGTGTTCAGCGCCCTCCCTGGTGCACTTCCTCCACTGAGGGCGGTCTTTGGCCAGGGACTCCCAGGTGTCGGTGGGGATGTTGCACTTTTTCAGGGAGGCTTTGAGGCTGTCCTTGTAACGTTTCCTCTGCCCACCTTTGGCTCGATTGCCGTGAAGGATTTCCGAGTAGAGCGCTTGCTTTGGGAGTCTGGTGTCTGGGGCATGCGAACTATGTGGCCTGCCCAGCGAAGCTGATCGAGTGTGGTCAGTGCTTCAATGCTGGAGATGTTGGCCTGGTCGAGGACACTAATGTTGGTGCGTCGGTCCTCCCAGGGGATTTGTAGGATCTTGCGGAGGCATCGTTGGTGGTATTTCTCCGGCTTTGAAGTAATTTTTGAAGCAAAAGCAAAATACTGCGGATGCTGGAATATGAAATCAAAACAGAAAATGCTGGGAATCTCAGCGGGTCAGGCAGCATCTGTGGAGAGAAAGAGAGTTAACGTTTCGGGTCGTTGACCCTTGGTCAGAATGGGAATGTGTTCGACGAGAGCACATTCTTGAGCACTGAAAGGGGGAGGGGAGGAAAGAACAACATAGAAACATAGAAAATAGGTGCAGGAGTCGGCCATTCGCCTCTTCTAGCCTGCACCACCATTCAATGAGTTCATGGCTGAACATGCAACTTCAGTACCCCATTCCTGCTTTCTCACCATACCCCTTGATCCCCCGAGTAGTAAGGACTTCATCTAACTCCTTTTTGAATATATTTAGTGAATTGGCCTCAACAACTTTCTGTGGTAGAGAATTCCACAGGTTCACCACTCTCTGGGTGAAGAAATTCCTCCTCATCTCGGTCCTAAATGGCTTACCCCTTATCCTTAGACTGTGACCCCTGGTTCTGGACTTCCCCAACATTGGGAACATTCTTCCTGCATCTAACCTGTCTAACCCCGTCAGAATTTTAAACGTTTCTATGAGGTCCCCTCTCATTCTTCTGAACTCCAGTGAATACAAGCCCAGTTGATCCAGTCTTTCTTGATAGGTCAGTCCCGCCATCCCGGGGAATCAGTCTGGTGAAGCTTCGTTGCACTCCCTCAATAGCAAGAATGTCCTTCCTCCAGTTAGGAGACCAAAACTGTACACAATACTCCAGGTGTGGCCTCACCAATGCCCTGTACAACTGTAGCAACACCTCCCTGCCCCTGTATTCAAATCCCCTCGCTATGAAGGCCAACATGACATTTGCTTTCTTAACCGCCTGCTGTACCTGCATGCCAACCTTCAATGACTGATGTACCATGACACCCAGGTCGCGTTGCACCTCCCCTTTTCCTAATCTGTCACCATTCAGATAATAGTCTGTCTCTGTTTTTACCACTAAAGTGGATAACCTCACATTTATCCACATTATACTTCATCTGCCATTCATTTGCCCACTCACCTAACCTATCCAAGTCACTCTGCAGCCTCATAGCATCCTCCTCACAGCTCACACTGCCACCCAACTTAGTATCATCCGCAAATTTGGAGATACTACATTTAATCCCCTCGTCTAAATCATTAATGTACAGTGTAAACAGCTGGGGCCCCAGCACAGAACCTTGCGGTACCCCACTAGTCACTGCCTGCCATTCTGAAAAGTCCCCATTTACTCCTACTCTTTGCTTCCTGTCTGGTAACCAGTTCTCAATCCATGTCAGCACTCTACCCCCAATCCAATGTGCTTTAACTTTGCATATTAATCTCTTGTGTGGGACTTTGTCGAAAGCCTTCTGAAAGTCCAAATACACCCCGCCCCGCCCCCCCCCAGTCTCTCACCGCTCCTTCGCCCCGACCTCACTGCTCCTGCTGTATCTGCCCACGCTCCAATCACCAACCTGGTTCTTGATGACGTCACTCTTCACAGCCGTCGCCCTCCTGCACCAGCTCGTGCTGTACCTTGTCGTGGCACGCCTCCACGCTGCCCATGGCCGCCGCTCGCTGCTCCTTTTATGGCCCCGACCTGCCGCTGATGTTCCCTCACAGGTCGGGGGCTCCACGTGTGGCCTCACCAATACCCTGTACAGTTGTAGCAGGACTGCTCTGCTTTTACACTCCATCCCCCTTGCAATTAAGGTCAACATTCCATTTGCCTTCCTGATCACTTGCTGTACCTGCATACTAACTTTTTCCGTTTCATGCACAAGGACCTCTAGCTCCCTCCGCACTGAAGTATTTTATAATCTCTCTCCATTTGAATAATAATTTGCTTTTTTATTTTTCCTGCCAAAGTGGATAACCTCTCAGTTTCCCACATTATACTGCATCTGCCAAATGTTTGCCCACTCACTTAGCCTGTCTATATCCCATTGCAGATTCTTTATGTCCTTCTCACAATTTGCTTTCCCACCCATCTTTATACCATCAGCAAACTTGGCAACAGTACACTCGATCCCTTCATCCAAGTCATTAATATAGATTGTAAATAGTTGAGGCCCCAGCACTGATCCCCCTGCGGCACCCTACTAGTTACCGTTTGCCAACCGGAAATTACCCATTTATCTGGACTCTCTTCTATTAGTTAGCCAATCCTCTATCCATGCTAATATATTACCCCAACCTCATGAACTCTTATCTTGTGCAGTAACCTCTGATGTGACACCTTATCGAATGCTTTCTGGAAATCCAAATACATGACATCTACTGGTTTCCCCTTATCCACCCTGTTCGTTACATCCTCAAAGAACTCCAGCAAATTTGTCAAACATGATTTCCCTTTCATAAAACCATGCTGTTTCTGCTTCACCATTATGCTTTCCAAATGCCCTGCCACTACTTCCTTAATAATGGACTCCAGCATTTTCCAACCGACAGATGTTAGGCTAACTGGTCTATAGTTTCCTGCTTTTTGTCTGCCTCGTTTATTTAAAAATAGGGACATTACATTTGTGGTTTTCCAATCCGCTGGGACCTCTCCAGAATTCAACCAATGCATCCACAATCTATGCAGCCACTTCTTTTAAGACCAGAGGATGCAGGCCATCAGGTCCAGGGGACTTGTCCACCTTTAGTCCCATTATTTTACCGAGTATTCTTTCTTTAGTGATAGTGATTGTTTTAAGTTCCTCCTTCCCTATAGCCCCTTGATTATCTATTATTGGGATGTCTTCTACCATGAAGACTGATACAAAATATTTGTTCAAAGTCTCTGCCATTTCCCTGATCCCCATTAATTCCCAAGTCTCATTCCGAGGGACCAACATTTACTTTAGCTGCTCTCTTTTTCTATACCTGTAAAAGCTCTTACTACCTGTTTTTATATTTCTTGCTAGTTTACTCTCATAATCCATCTTCTCTCTCGATTATTTTTTTAGTCGTCCTTTGCTGGTTTTTAAAAATTTCCCAATCCTCTGGCCTCTCATTAATCTTGGCAACATTGTATGCCATTGTTTTCAAATTGATACCATCCTTTACTTTCTTAGTTAGCCATGATAGTTCTTCCCTTCTTAGTCTTTTCTTTCACTGGAACATATTTTTGTTGAGTTATGAATTATCTCCTTCAATGTTTTCCACTGCTCATCAACCGTCCCACACTTTAATCTGTTTTCCCAGTCCACTTTAGCCAACTCTGCCTTCATACCTTTGTAATCACCTTTATTTAAGCTTAAGACACTGGTTTGAGTCCCAAATTTCTCACCCTCCAAATGAATTTGAAATTCAACCATGCTATGATCACTCTTTTAGAGGATCCTTTACTGAGAGATCATTTATTAAACCTGTCTCATTACACTGTACCAGATCTAAGACAGCCTGCTCCCTGGTTGGTTCCATAGAAACATAGAAAATAGGTGCAGGAGTAGGCCATTTGGCCCTTCTAGCCTGCACCGCCATTCAATGAGTTCATGGCTGAACATTCAACTTCAGTACCCCATTCCTGCTTTCTCGCCATACCCCTTGATCCCCCTAGTAGTAAGGACCTCATCTAACTACTTTTTGAATATATTTAGTGAATTGGCCTCAACAACTTTCTGTGGTAGAGAATTCCACAGGTTCACCACTCTCTGGGTGAAGAGGTTCCTCCGCATCTCGGTCCTAAATGGCTTACCCCTTATCCTTAGACTGTGACCTCTGGTTCTGGACTTCCCCAACATTGGGAACATTCTTCCTGCATCTAACCTGTCTAACCCTGTCAGAATTTTAAATGTTTCTATGAGGTCCCCTCTCATTCTTCTGAACTCCAGTGAATACAAGCCCAGTTGATCCAGTCTTTCTTGATAGGTCAGTCCCGCCATCCCGGGAATCAGTCTGGTGAACCTTCGCTGCACTCCCTCAATAGCAAGAATGTCCTTCCTCAGGTTAGGAGACCAAAACTGTACACAATACTCCAGGTGTGGCCTCACCAATGCCCTGTACAACTGTAGCAACACCTCCCTGCCCCTGTACTCAAATCCCCTTGCTATGAAGGCCAACATGCCATTTGCTTTCTTAACCGCCTGCTGCACCTGCATGCCAACCTTCAATGACTGATGTACCATGACACTCCGGTCTCTTTGCACCTCCCCTTTTCCTAATCTGTCACCATTCAGATAATAGTCTGTCTCTCTGTTTTTACCACCAAAGTGGATAACCTCACATTTATCCACATTATACTTCATCTGCCATGCATTTGCCCACTCACCTAACCTATCCAAGTCACTCTGCAGCCTCACAGCATCCTCCTCGCAGCTCACACTGCCACCCAACTTAGTGTCATCCGCAAATTTGGAGATACTACATTTAATCCCCTCATCTAAATCATTAATGTACAGTGTAAACAGCTGGGGCCCCAGCACAGAACCTTGCGGTACCCCACAAGTCACTGCCTGCCATTCTGAAAAGTACCCATTTACTCCTACTCTTTGCTTCCTGTCTGACAACCAGTTCTCAATCCATGTCAGCACACTACCCCCAATCCCATGTGCTCTAACTTTGCACATCAATCTCTTGTGTGGGACCTTGTCGAACGCCTTCTGAAAGTCCAAATATACCACATCAACTGGTTCTCCCTTGTCCACTCTACTGGAAACATCCTCAAAAAATTCCAGAAGATTTGTCAAGCATGATTTCCCTTTCACAAATCCATGCTGACTTGGACCTATCATGTCACCTCTTTCCAAATGCGCTGCTATGACGGAAGGTCTGACAGGGTGGAAGGCAGGAGAGATTAGAGAGACAAAACGGATGATGGACCGACTTGAGATGGTAATGGCAGAAGTTAGAAAAAGATGAGTCTAGATAGGGTGTGAATGGCAGAGTAATAACCAGCTGCCATGGGAACAGAGAAAAAATACATAAGATCTGGCGGGGATGGGGGGAGATTTAAGAAAAGGAGAATCGGGGGCAGGTTGTGGTCTTAAATTATTGAACTCGATGTTGAGTCCAGAAGGCTGTAAAGTGCCTAAACGAAAGATGAGGCGCTGTTCCTCGAGCTTGCGTTGAGCTTCGTTGGAACAGTGGAGGAGACAGAGGACGGAGAGGTCAGAGTGGGAGTGGAACGGGCTATTAAATTAGACAGGCGACCGGAAGCTTGGGGTCAGGCTTACGGTACTTTTGAAGTGTAATCACTGTTTTACTGTAGGAAACACGGCAGCCCAATTTGCACACAGCAAGCTCCCACAAATAGCAATGTGATAATGACCAGATAATTTTGTTAATGTTGATTGAGGGATAAATATTGGCCAGGACACCGGGAGTAACTCCCCTGCTCTTCGAAATAGTGGCATGGGTTCTTTTTGGTCCACTTGAGAGAGCAGACCTGGCCTCCGTAAGTCAATGATTTGGAGGGGACCGTTTTAACCAATAAGGGAATTTTAACCAATAAGGGAATTAAGGGTTATGGGGAGCGGGCGGCTAAGTGGAGCTGAGTCCACGGCCAGATCAGCCATGATCTTGTTGAATGGCGGAGCAGGCTTGAGGGGCTAGATGGCCTACTCCTATTCCTAATTCTTATAACATCCCATCCGAAAGACTGCACCACCCAAAAATGCAGCACTCCATCAGCACTGCACTTGAGTGTCAGCCTAGATTTTTTTTTTGTGCTCAAGTCCCTGGAGTGGGACTTGAACCCACAACCTTCTGACTCCGAAGTGCGAGGTGCTACCCACTGAGCCACAGCTGACGCTTTCTGTTTCTTTTAGAATTCCCCACAGGGATTAAATTCACACACAGGGATAGAAAGCAATTGGGTTGTTACACAAGATCGGGGGTAATATACTCGCATGAAGTGAGTATTGGATAACAAATGGAAAACGGAGAGTGGGAATGAAGCGATCATTTTCGGGTTGGCAGACTGTAACTCGTGGAGTGCTGCCAGGATCAGTGCTTGGGGCCCCAGCTGTGTACAATCTGTATCAATGATTTGGAGGGGACCGAGTATAATATATCCAAGTTTGCTGACGATTCCATGTTGGGAGGAAATGTAAGCTGCAAATGGATACAGACAGGTTAAGTGAGTGGGCAAGAACATGGCAGACGAAATATAAGGTGGAGAAATTGAAATTGTCCACTTTGGTAGTAAGAACAGAAAAGCAGAATATTTGATTAAAAAGTTGAGACACTAGTAACTGTTGCCATTTGGGGTCCTTGTACACGGATCACAAAGTTAACATGCGGGTACAACAAGCCATTAGGAAGGAAAATGGTATGTTGGCCTTTATTGCAAGGGGGAAGTGCAGATTAAGAGTAAGGAAGTCTTGTTGCAGGTGTACAGGGCCCTGGTGAGACCACACCTGGAGTACTGCACACAGTTTTGGTGGTCTTGCCGAAGGAAAGATGCACGAGCCTTCGAATGGGTGCAACAGAGATTCAACTCGACTGATTTCCGAAAGGAGAGGGTTGTCCTACGAGGAGAGATTGAGCAGGTTGGTCCTACACTCGAGTTTCGAAGAATGAGAGATGATCCCATTGAAATGTACAAGATTCAGGGCTTGACCGGATAGATGCAGGGAGGATGTTGCCCCCTGGGGCTGGGGAATCTAGAACCAGGGGTCACAGTCTCAGAATGAAGGGGTCGGCCGTTTAGGACTGAGAGGGTGGTGAATCTTTGGAATTCTCTACCCCAGAGGGCTGTGGATGCTCAGTCGTTGAGTATATTCAGGACTGAGTGCGCTAGATTTTTGGACACTAAGGGAATCAAGGGATATGAGGAGAATGCAGGAAAGTGGAGTTGAGGTAGAAGATCAGCCATGAACTCATACAATGGCGGAGCAAGCTCAAGGGGCCGAATGGCCGATTCCTAGTCCTATTTCTTCATGTTCTTGTGTTTTTAATTACATAGATATACAGCAAGAAAATGGGCCATTTGGCCCAACTAGCCTGTGCTGGTGTTGCTACACTGAGTCTCCTCTGATTCCATTTGCCTCATCGTAGCTCTGAGCACATCTTTCTAATCCCCATTTTTCTCAACAATTGCTACTTGCAATTGCAATTAGATCACACACAAACATAGAAAATAGTTGCAGGAGTCGGCCCTTCGAGCCTGCACCACCATTCAATAAGATCATGGCTGATCATTCACCTCAGTACCCCTTTCCTGCTTTCTCGCCATACCCCTTGATCCCTTTAGCCGTAAGGGCCATATCTAACTCCCTCTTGAATATATCCACTGAACTGGCATCAAAAAACTCTCTGTGGCAGGGAATTCCACAGGTTAACAACTCTGGGTGAAGAAGTTTCTCCTCATCTCGGTCCTAAATGACTTACCCCTTATCCTTAGATGGTGTCTCCCAGTTCTGGACTTCCCCAAAATCGGGAACATTCTTCCTGCATCTAACCTGTCCAGTCCCATCAGAATCTTGTATGTTTCTGAGATCCCCTCTCATCCATCTAAACTCCAGTGAATACAGACCCAGTCGATCCAGTCTCTCCTCATATGTCAGCCCTGCCATCCTGGGAATCAGTCTGGTGAACCTTAGCTACACTCCCTCAATAGCAAGAATTTCCTTCCTCAGATTAGGAGACCAGAACTGAACACACTATTCCAGATGAGGCCCCACCAAGGCCCTGTACAACTGCAGTAAGACCTCCCTGCTCCTACATTCAAATCCCCTAGCTATGAAGGCCAACATACCATTTGCCACCTTCACCACCTGCTGTATCTGCATGCCAACTTTCAATGACTGATGAACCATGACACCCAGGTCTCGTTGCACCTCCCCTTTTCCTAATCTGCCGCCATTCAGATAATCTGCCATCGTGTTTTTGCCCCCCAAAGTGGATAACCTCACATTCATCTGCATTATACTGCATCTGCCCACTCACCTAACCTGTCCAAGTCACCCTGCAGCCTCTTAGCGTCCTCCTCACAGCTCACGCCACCACCCAGCTTAGTGTCATCTGCAAACTTGGAGATATTACACTCAATTCCTCATCTAAATCATTAATGTATATTGTAAATAGCTGGGGTCCCAGCACTGAGCCCTGCGGTACCCTACTAGTCACTGCCTGCCATTCTGAAAAGGACCCGTTTATCCCGACACTCTACTTTCTGTCTGCCAACCAGTTCTCTATCCACGTCAGTACATTACCCCCAATTCCATGTGCTTTAATTTTGCAAACCAATCTCTTGTGTGGGGCCTTGTCAAAAGCTTTTTGAAAGTCCAAATACACCACATCCACTGGTTCTCCCTTGTCTGCTCTACTAGTTACATCCTCAAAAAATTCCAGAAGATTTGTCAAGCATGATTTCCCTTTCATAAATCCATGCTGACTTGGACCGATCCTGTCACTGCTTTCCAAATGCGCTGCTATTTCATCTTTAATAATTGATTCTAACATTTTCCCCACTACTGATGTCAGGCTAACCGGCCTATAATTACCCATTTTCTTTCTTCCTTCCTTTTTTTAAAAAGTGGTGTTACATTAGCTACCCTCCAGTAAATAGCAACTGATCCAGAGTCGATAGACTTTTGGAAAATGATCACAATGCATCCAATACGTCGAGGGCCACTTCCTTAAGTTTTCTGGGATGCAGACTATCAGGCCCTGGGGATTTATCGGCCTTCAATGCCATCAATTTCCCGCCTAATAAGGATTTCCTTCAGTTCCTCCTTCTAGGTAGACCCTCGGTCCCCTACTATTTCCGGAAGGCTATTTGTGTCTTCCTTCGTGAAGACAGAACCAAAGTATTTGTTCAGTTAGTCTGCCATTTCTTTGTTCCCCATTATAAATTCACTTGAATCTGACTGCAAGGGACCAATTTTTCTCTTCACTCACTAATCTTTTTCTCTTCACTCACTAATCTTTTTCTCTTCACTCACTAATCTTTTTCTCTTCACTCACTCATTTTTTTCTCTTCACTCACTCATTTTTTTCTCTTCACTCACTCATCTTTTTCTCTTCACTCACTCATCTTTTTCTCTTCACTCACTCATCTTTTTCTCTTCACTCACTCATCTTTTGCTCTCCACTCACTCATCTTTTGCTCTCCACTCACTCATCTTTTGCTCTCCACTCACTCATCTTTTGCTCTCCACTCACTCATCTTTTGCTCTCCACTCACTCATCTTTTGCTCTCCACTCACTCATCTTTTGCTCTCCACTCACTCATCTTTTGCTCTCCACTCACTCATCTTTTGCTCTCCACTCACTCATCTTTTGCTCTCCACTCACTCATCTTTTGCTCTCCACTCACTCATCTTTTGCTCTCCACTCACTCATCTTTTGCTCTCCACTCACTCATCTTTTGCTCTCCACTCACTCATCTTTTGCTCTCCACTCACTCATCTTTTGCTCTCCACTCACTCATCTTTTGCTCTCCACTCACTCATCTTTTGCTCTCCACTCACTCATCTTTTGCTCTCCACTCACTCATCTTTTGCTCTCCACTCACTCATCTTTTGCTCTCCACTCACTCATCTTTTGCTCTCCACTCACTCATCTTTTGCTCTCCACTCACTCATCTTTTGCTCTCCACTCACTCATCTTTTGCTCTCACCTCACTCACCTTTGCTCTCCACTCACTCATCTTTTGCTCTCCACTCACTCACCTTTTTGCTCTCCACTCACTCACCTTTTGCTCTCCACTCACTCACCTTTTGTTCTCTCCACTCACTCACCTTTTGCTCTCCACTCACTCACCTTTTGCTCTCCACTCACACCTTTTGCTCTCCACTCACTCACCTTTTGCTCTCCACTCACTCCCCTTTGCTCTCCACTCACTCACCTTTTGCTCTCCACTCACTCACCTTTTTGCTCTCCACTCACTCACCTTTTGCTCTCCACTCACTCACCTTTTGCTCTCCACTCACTCACCTTTTGCTCTCCACTCACTCACCTTTTGCTCTCCACTCACTCACCTTTTGCTCTCCACTCACTCACCTTTTGCTCTCCACTCACTCACCTTTTGCTCTCCACTCACTCATCTTTTGCTCTCCACTCACTCACTTTTGCTCTCCACTCACTCATCTTTTGCTCTCCACTCACTCATCTTTTGCTCTCCACTCACTCATCTTTTGCTCTCCACTCACTCATCTTTTGCTCTCCACTCACTCATCTTTTGCTCTCCACTCACTCATCTTTTGCTCTCCACCACTCATCTTTTGCTCTCCACTCACTCCTCTTTTGCTCTCCACCACTCCTCTTTTGCTCTCCAACTCACTCATCTTTTGCTCTCACTCTCTCTCCACTCACTCATCTTTTGCTCTCCACTCACTCATCTTTTGCTCTCCACTCACTCATCTTTTGCTCTCCACTCACTCATCTTTTGCTCTCCACTCACTCATCTTTTGCTCTCCACTCACTCATCTTTTGCTCTCCACTCACTCATCTTTTGCTCTCCACTCACTCATCTTTTGCTCTCCACTCACTCATCTTTTGCTCTCCACTCACTCACCTTTTGCTCTCCACTCACTCACCTTTGCTCTCCACTCACTCACCTTTGCTCTCCACTCACTCACCTTTGCTCTCCACTCACTCACCTTTTGCTCTCCACTCACTCACCTTTTGCTCTCCACTCACTCACCTTTTGCTCTCCACTCACTCACCTTTGCTCCTCACTCACTTTCCTCTCCACTCACTCACCTTTTGCTCTCCACTCACTCACCTTTGCTCTCCACTCACTCACCTTTTGCTCTCCACTCACTCACCTTTTGCTCTCCACTCACTCACCTTTTGCTCTCCACTCACTCACCTTTTGCTCTCCACTCCTCTCCCTTTTGCTCTCCACTCACTCACCTTTTGCTCTCCACTCACTCACTTTTTGCTCTCACTCACTCACCTTTTGCTCTCCCTCACACTCATCTTTTGCTCTCCACTCACTCATCTTTTGCTCTCCACTCACTCATCTTTTGCTCTCCACTCACTCATCTTTTGCTCTCCACTCACTCATCTTTTGCTCACCACTCACTCATCTTTTCTCTCCACTCACTCATCTTTTGCTCTCCACTCACTCATCTTTTGCTCTCCACTCACTCATCTTTTGCTCTCCACTCACTCATCTTTTGCTTCTCCACTCACTCATCTTTTGCTCACACTCATCTCTTTTGCTCTCCACTCACTCATCTTTTGCTCTCCACTCACTCATCTTTTGCTCTCCACTCACTCATCTTTTGCTCTCCACTCACTCATCTTTTGCTCTCCACTCACTCATCTTTTGCTCTCCACTCACTCATCTTTTGCTCTCCACTCACTCATCTTTTGCTCTCCACTCACTCATCTTTTGCTCTCCACTCACTCATCTTTGCTCTCCACTCACTCATCTTTTGCTCTCCCACTCAACTCATCTTTTGCTCTCCACTCACTCATCTTTTGCTCTCCACTCACTCATCTTTTGCTCTCCCTCACTCATCTTTTGCTCTCCACTCACTCATCTTTTGCTCTCCACTCACTCATCTTTTGCTCTCCACTCACTCATCTTTTGCTCTCCACTCACTCCATCTTTTGCTCTCCACTCACTCTTCACATACTTGTAGAATCTTTTGCAGTCAGTTTTTATGTTGCCAGCAAGCTTCCTCTCATACTCTATTTTCCCTTTCCTAATTAAACCCTTTGTCCTCTGCTGAACTATAAATTTCTCCCAGTCCTCAGGTTGCTGCTTTTCTGACCAATTTATATGCCTCTTCCTTGGATTTAACACTACCTCTAATTTGCCTTGTTAGCCACGTTGAGCCACCTTCCCCTCCCCCCCCCCCCCCCCCCCGTTTTATTTTTACTCCAGACAGGGATGTACAATTGTTGAAGTTCATCCATGTGATCTTTAAATGTTTGCCATTGCCTATCCACCGTCAACCCTTTAAGTATCATTCGCCAGTCTATTCTAGCCAATTCACGCCTCAAACCATCGAAGTTACCTTTCCTTCAGTTCAGGACCCTCGTCTCTGAATTAATTGTGTCACTCTCCATCTTAATAAAGAATTCTACCATATTATGGTCACTCTTCCCCAAGGGGCCTCTCATAACAAGATTGCTAATTAGTCCTTTCTCATTACACATCACCCAGTTTAGGGTGGCCAGCCCTCTCGTTGGTTCCTTGACATATTGGTCTAAAAAACCATTCCTAATACACTCCAGGAAATCCTCTGCCACTGTATTGCTACCAGTTTGGTTAGCCCAATCTATATGTAGATTAAAGTCGCCCATGATAACTGCTGTACCTTTATTGCACGCATCCCTAATTTCTTGTTTGATGTTGTCCCCAACCTCACTACTACTGTTTGGTGGTCTGTACACAACTCCCACTCACGTTTTCTGCCCTTTGGTATTCCGAAACTGCACCCATACAGATGCCACATCATCCAAGCTAATGTCCTTCCTTACTATTGTGTTAAATTCCTCTTTAACCAGCAATGCCACCCCTATCCTTCATGAATGTTGAATACCCCTGGATGTTGACTTCCCAGCCTTGGTCAACCTGGAGCCATGTCTCCGTGATGCCAATTATATCATATTCGTTAGTTGCTGCCTGCGCAGTTAATTTGTCCACCTTATTACGAATACTCCACGCATTGAGGCACACAGCCTTCAGGGTTGTCTTTTAAACACACTTTGCCCTTTTAGAATTTTGCTGTACTCTGGCCCTTTTTGATTTTTGCCTTGGGTTTCTCTGCCCTCCACTTTTACTTTTACTTTCTATCTTTTGCTTCTGTCCCCATTCTACTTCCCTCTGTCTCCCTGCATAGGTTCCCATCCCCCTGCCATATTAGTTTAACCCCTCCCCAACAGCACTAGCAAACACTCCCCCTAAGACATTGGTTCCCTCCTGCCCAGGTGCAGACCGTCCGGTTTGTACTGGTCCCACCTCCCCCAGAACCGGTTCCAATGTCCCAGGAATTTGAGTCCCTCCCTTCTGCACCACTGCCCAAGCCACGTATTCTTCTGAGCTATTCTGCGATTCCTACTCTGACTAGCATGTGGCACTGGTAGCAATCCTGAGATTACTACCCTTTGAGGTCCTACTTTTTAATTTAACTCCTAGCTCCCTAAATTCAGCTTGTAGGACCTCATCCCATTTTTTACCGATATCGTTGGTACCTATTGCACCATGACAACTGGCTGTTCACCCTCCCCCTCCAAAATGTCCTGCAGCCGCTCCGAGAAATCCTTGACCCTTGCACCAGGGAGGCAACATACCATCTTGGAATCTCGATTGCGGCCGCAGAAATGTCTGTCAATTCCCAGTACAATAGAATCCACTACCACTATAGCTCTCCCAATCTTTTACTTGCCCTCCTATCCAGCAGAGCCACGCACAGTGCCAGCAACTTGGCTGCTGCTGCCCTCCCCTGATGAGTCATCCCCCCCCCCCTCCTCCCAACAGTACCCAAAACGGTGTATCTGTTTTGGAGGGGGATGACCGCAGGGGACCCCTGCACTATCTTCCTTCCACTGCTCTTCCTGTTGGTCACCCATTCCCTATCTATCTGTGTAACCTTTACCTGCGGTATGACCAACTCACTAAACGTGCTATTCACGGCATCCTCAGCATCGCGGATGCCCCAGAGTGAATCCACCCGTAGCTCTAGTGCCGCAATGCGGTCTGTCAGGAGCTGCAGCAGGATACACTTCCCGCACATGTAGTCGTCAGAGACACAAAGCGCCCGAGTTCCCTCATAGCACAGGAGGAGCATGACACGTATCTGACCTCTCCTGCCCTGACTTAACCTCTAGGTTAACTTAATTTGGCAACATCAATGATCAAGGTTACCTACTGATAAAGGAAAAGAAAAAGAAAAACTACTCTCCAATCACCAGACAATCACTTATCCCCTTGGCTGTGACGTCACCCTTTGATTTCTTTCTACTTCTTTGCCTTCTCTCCCTGCACCAGCTAGCCTCCTGACTCTCCACTCTGCTCCCCGGCTGATGGGGCCTTTTATAGGCCGTTCCTCCGACTCCCGCCGTGCCTCACGACTCACCACTCTGCTCCCCGAAGTGAAACGTCCCAAGGTGCATCACAGGAGCGTTATCAAAATTTGACATCGAGCCACATGAGATATTGGGGCAGGTGACCAAAAGCTTGGTCAAAGTGGTAGCTTTTAAAGAGCGTCTTGCAGGAGGAAAGAGACGGAGAGGTTTGGGGAAGAAGTTCCAGAGCTTGAGGCCCGAAGCAGCTGAAGGCAAAGCCACCAATGCTGGAGCGATGGAAATCAGTTTATAACCTGCACTGCCTAGGGTGGTATTAAGCCTTATACAGAGCAGGAAGGACCCAGGTTTCTGCCCCTCTGTGTCTGCCTGTCTTGCGCTCACTGCCTCACTTCGCCCGTTGACCCTTTGATGTCCCCCCCCCCCCCCCCCCACTCTCTGGTGCTTGCCCGGTGCCAGGGTTAAGGACATCCCGTCTGGGCTGGAGAGGAACTTGGAGTGGGAGGGGACGATCCAGTTGTCGTGGTCCACGTGGGTACCAACGACATAGATAGGACAAATAAAGAGGTTCTGCTGGGGGAATATGAGCAGCGAGCGGCCACATTAAAAAGCAGTACCACAAAGGTAATAATTTCTGGATTACTACCTGAGCCACGAGCAAATTGGCATAGGGTAAATAAGATCAGAGAGATGAACGTGTAGCTCGAAGACATAGAAACATAGAAAATAGGTGCAGGAGTAGGCCATTCGGCCCTTCGAGCCTGCACCGCCATTCAATGAGTTCATGGCTGAACATGCAACTTCAGTACCCCATTCCTGCTTTCTCGCCATACCCCTTGATTTCCCCCCCCCCCCCCCCCCCCCCGTAGTAAGGACTACATCTAACTCCTTTTTGAATCTATTTAGTGAATTGGCCTCAACAACTTTCTGTGGTAGAGAATTCCACAGGTTCACCACTCTCTGGGTGAAGAAGTTTCTCCTCATCTCGGTCCTAAATGGCTTACCCTTTAAGACTGGTGTGGGAGAAATGGGTTTCGATTCCTGGTGTACTGGGGCAAGAGGGAGCTGTTCTGTTGGGACGGGCTTCATTTGAACCATACTGGGACTAGTGTCCTGGCGAATCGAATAACTAGGGCTGTAGAGAGGGATTTAAACTTGTTACGCTCATAATGGATGAAACTGAGTACTATGAGCAAGTGTGACCTTAGCTCCTTTAATTAGACTCCAGAGTGCCGGTGCTGCATGGGTGGCCTGCTTATATACTGTGCTCCCAAGGGATGCTGGGATCCCTTGGGACTCCAACGGTTAGGCCCTCTGGTGGTGGTGTGATATAGGTTGCCAAGGGTTAAATACGCAACAAAATTAAATTCAGGTGAGCGGAAATTTAAAAAATCTAAAGAGAATGGAGAAGGCAATAGTGCTGGGGAAACATAGAAACATAGAAAATAGGTGCAGGAGTAGGCCATTCTGCCCTTTGAGCCTGCACCGCCATTCAATAAGATCATGGCTGATCATTCCTTCAGTACCCCTTTCCTGCTTTCTCTCCATACCCCTTGATCCCCTTAACCGTAAGGGCCATTTCTAACTCCAACTTGAATATATCCAGTGAACTGGCATCAACAGCTCTCTGCGACAGGGAATTCCACAGGTTAACAACTCTGAGTGAAGAAGTTTCTCCTCATCTCAGTCCTAAATGGCCTACCCCTTATCCTTAGACTGTGTCCCATGGTTTTGGACTTCTCCAACATCGGGAACATTCTTCCTGCATCTAACCTGTCCAGTCCAGTCAGAATCTTACATGCTTCTATGGGGTCCCCTCTCATCCTTCTAAATTCCAGTGAATAAAGGCCCAGTTGATTCAGTCTCTCCTCATGACAGCCTAGCCATCCCAGGAATCAGTCTGGTGAAACTTCGCTGCACTCCCTCGATAGCAAGAACGTCAGAATAGGAGACCAAAACTGAACGCAATATTCCAGGTGAGGCCTCACTTAAGGCCCTGTACAACTGTAGTAAGACCTCCCTGCTTCTATATTCAAATCCTCTAGCTAGTGATGGGGTAAATGATAACCAGAGTGTGACGGGAAGGGGCAGAACGTATAATCATGAGTGTATCAGAAAGTGGGGTAAAAGCAACGAAAAATGTTAAAAACACAAAGTTAAAAGCTCTTTATCTGAATGTATGCAGCATTTGTAATACGATAGACGAGTTGACGGCACAAATGGGTATAAATGGGTCTGATTTGATAGCCATTGCATCATTGGCAGTCCTTCGAAGCGAGGATAACTTGCTTACACGCCAAAAAGGAATGAGGTCACGGGTGTTTCAATGAAGGGTATAATATTCCAGGTCCTGAACGACATCCTGAAGGGTGGAAGATGCCTGTGCTTGGATTTTTTAACGTGTGGTGGCCGTTGCACAACAGCCACCACACGGGCTTGACAGAGCTCGGTCTTGGTCCAGTGGCAAAGATTACCCGAGACGACTGGAGACCAGCTCTGCAACACAGGCCTCGTGTGCACGCATATATAGCAGTGTGGGAGTGGCAGAGTTTGTAGAAGGGGAGTGACTGGGCCCAAGAGGGGCGTGAGTCTGGAGCCCAGAAGAAGTGAGGGCCCAGGGGCAGCCATTACGGAGACGTGGTTACAAGGTGACCAAAACTGGGAACTGAATATTCAGGAATATTTGACAATTCGGAAGGGTAGACAAAGGAAAAGGAGATAGCTCTGTTAATAAAAGATGAGAGTGCAGTAGTGAGAATTGATATTGGCTCAGTAGACTTCATCACAGCCAGTCCCTCGAAACGAGGATGACTTGCTTCCACGCCAAAAAAGGATGCGTTCACAGGTGTTTCAATGAAGGACCTAGTATCCCAGGTCCTGAACGGTGGAAGATGCCTGTGCGTGGATTCTTTTAACGTGTGGTGGCCGCACACGCTTGACAGAGCTAGGTCTTGGTCCAGTGGCAAGGGTTATCCAAGACAACTGGAGACCTGCTCTGCTGCACGGACCTAGTGCGCGCGCACACCGCAGTGTGGGCTGGCCCGTGCTGCCCCTGGCCCCGAACTCGCACCTCTCCTGGGCCCCGATCGCGTCTCTCCAGTCTCTCGCTGTATCTGCCCACGCTCCAATCACCGACCTGGACCTTGCTGACGTCAATCTTCGCTACTGTCGCCCTCCTGCACTAGCTCGCACTGCTCCCTGGAGTGATCAAGATGTAGAATCAATTTGGGTGGGGATAAGGAGTAATAAGAGGAAGAATTCATTGGTGGGTGTAGTCTATAGCCCCCTAACAGTAGCCACACTGTTAGACAGAGTATAAATCAAGAAATAATGGAGGCATGTAAAAAAGGAACGGCAATAATCATGGGCGATTTTAATCTTCATAGTGATTGGACAAATCAAATTGGCCGAGGTAGCCTTGAGGAAGAGTTCGTAGAGTGGATCCGGGATAGTTTCCTTGAACAGTACGTTGCGGAACCAACCAGGGAGCAGGCTGTCTTAGATCTGGTACAGTGTAATGAGACAGGTTTAATAAATGATCTCTCAATAAAGGATCCTCTAAAAGAGTGATCATAGCATGGTTGAATTTCAAATTCACTTGGAGGATGAGAAATTTGGGACTCAAACCAGTGTCCTAAGCTTAAATAAAGGTGATTACAAAGGTATGAAGGCAGAGTTGGCTAAAGTGGACTGGGAAAACAGATTAAAGTGTGGGACGGTTGATGAGCAGTGGAAAACATTGAAGGAGATATTTCATAACTCAACAAAAATATGTTCCAGTGAGAAGAAAAGACTAAGAAGGGAGAACTATCATGGCTAACTAAGAAAGTAAAGGATGGTATCAATTTGAAAACAATGGCATACAATGTTGCCAAGATTAATGAGAGGCCAGAGGATTGGGAAATTTTTAAAAACCAGCAAAGGACGACAAAAAATAATCGAGAGAGAAGATGGATTATGAGAGTAAACTAGCAAGAAATATAAAAACAGGTAGTAAGAGCTTTTACAGGTGTAGAAAAAGGAAGAGAGCAGCTAAAGTAAATGTTGCTCCCTCGGAATGAGACTTGGGAATTAATGGGGATCAGGGAAATGGCAGAGACTTTGAACAAATATTTTGTATCAGTCTTCATGGTAGAAGACATCCCAATAATAGATAATCAAGGGGCTATAGGGAAGGAGGAACTTAAAACTATCACTAAAGAAAGAATACTCGGTAAAATAATGGGACTAAAGGTGGACAAGTCCCCTGGACCTGATGGCCTGCATCCTCGGGTCTTAAAAGAAGTGGCTGCATAGATTGTGGATGCATTGGTTGAATTCTGGAGAGGTCCCAGCGGATTGGAAAACCACAAATGTAATGCCCCTATTTTTAAATAAAGGAGGCAGACAAAAAGCAGGAAACTATAGACCAGTTAGCCTAACATCTGTCGGTTGGAAAATGCTGGAGTCCATTATTAAGGAAGTAGTGGCAGGGCATTTGGAAAGCATAATGGTGAAGCAGAAACAGCATGGTTTTATGAAAGGGAAATCATGTTTGACAAATTTGCTGGAGTTCTTTGAGGATGTAACGAACAGGGTGGATAAGGGGAAACCAGTAGATGTCATGTATTTGGATTTCCAGAAAGCATTCGATAAGGTGTCACATCAGAGGTTACTGCACAAGATAAGAGTTCATGGGGTTGGGGTAATATATTAGCATGGATAGAGGATTGGCTAACTAATAGAAGAGAGTCCAGATAAATGGGTAATTTCCGGTTGGCAAACGGTAACTAGTAGGGTGCCGCAGGGGGATCAGTGCTGGGGCCTCAACTATTTACAATCTATATTAATGACTTGGATGAAGGGATCGAGTGTACTGTTGCCAAGTTTGCTGATGGTATAAAGATGGGTGGGAAAGCAAATTGTGAGGAGGACATAAAGAATCTGCAATGGGATATAGACAGGCTAAGTGAGTGGGCAAACATTTGGCAGATGCAGTATAATGTGGGAAACTGAGAGGTTATCCACTTTGGCAGGAAAAATAAAAAAGCAAATTATTATTCAAATGGAGAGATTATAAAATACTTCAGTGCGGAGGGAGCTAGAGGTCCTTGTGCATGAAACGGAAAAAGTTAGTATGCAGGTACAGCAAGTGATCAGGAAGGCAAATGGAATGTTGACCTTAATTGCAAGGGGGATGGAGTGTAAAAGCAGAGAAGTCCTGCTACAACTGTACAGGGTATTGGTGAAGCCACACGTGGAGCCCCCGACCTGTGAGGGAACATCAGCGGCAGGTCGGGGCCATAAAAGGAGCAGCGAGCGGCGGCCATGGGCAGCGTGGAGGCGTGCCACTACAAGGTACAGCACGAGCTGGTGCAAGGAGGGCGACGGCTGTGAAGAGTGACGTCATCAAGAACCAGGTTGGTGATTGGAGCGTGGGCAGATACAGCAGGAGCAGTGAGGTCGGGGCGAAGGAGCGGTGAGAGACTGGGGGTGGGGGGGGGGGACGTGTTCGTGGCCCTGGAGAGGCGCGAGTTCGGGCACAGGGGCAGCATAGACCAGCGATATGTGTGCGCACTGGTCTCCAGTCGTCTTCGGTAATCCTTGCCACTGGACCAAGACCTGGCTCTGTCAAGCCCTGATGGTGGCTAGTGTGCAACGGCCACCACACATTAAAAAAATCCACGCGCAGGCATCTTCCATCCTACAGGATGTAGTTCGGTTCCTTCATTGAAACACTTGTGAACTCATCCTTTTTTTTGACGTGGAAACAAGACATCCTCGTTTTGAGGGACCGCCTATGATAATGATGACTGCATACAGTTTTGCTCTCCATATTTAAGGGGAGATATACTTGCATTGGAGGCAATTCAGAGAAACATAGAAACATAGAAAATATGTGCAGGAATAGGCCATTCGGCCCTTCTAGCCTGCACTGCCATTCAATGAGTTCATGGCTGAACATGCAACTTCAGTACCCCATTCCTGCTTTCTCGCCATACCCCTTGATCCCCCTAGTAGTAAGGATTACATCTAACTCCTTTTTGAATATATTTAGTGAAATGGCCTCAACAACTTTCTGTGGTAGAGAATTCCACAGGTTCACCACTCTCTGGGTGAAGAAGTTTCTTCTCATCTCGGTCCAAAATGGCTTCCCCCTTATCCTGAGACTGTGACCCCTGGTTCTGGACTTCCCCAACATTGGGAACATTCTTCCTGCATCTAACCTGTCTAAACCCGTCAGAATTTTAAACGTTTCTATGAGATCCCCTCATTCTTCTGAACTCCAGTGAATACAAGCCCAGTTGATCCAGTCTTTCTTGATATGTCAGTCCCGCCATCCCGGGAATCAGTCTGGTGAACCTTCGCTGCACTCCCTCAATAGCAAGAATGTCCTTCCTCAGGTTAGGAGACCAAAACTGTACACAATACTCCAGGTGTGGCCTCACCAAGGCCCTGTACAACTGTAGCAACACCTCCCTGCCCCTGTACTCAAATCCCTTCGCTATGAAGGCCAACATGCCATTTGCTTTCTTAACCGCCTGCCGAACCTGCATGCCAACCTTCAATGACTGATGTACCATGACACCCAGGTCTTGTTGCCCCTCCTCTTTTCCTAATCTGTCACCATTCAGATAATAGTCTGTCTCTGTTTTTACCACTAAAGTGGATAACCTCTCATTTATCCACATTATACTTCATCTGCCATGCATTTGCCCACTCACCTAACCTATCCAAGTCACTCTGCAGCCTCATAGCATCCTCCTCGCAGCTCACACTGCCACCCAACTTAGTGTCATCCGCAAATTTGGAGATACTACATTTAATCCCCTCGTCTAAATCATTAATGTACAGTGTAAACAGCTGGGGCCCCAGCACAGAACCTTGCGGTACCCCACTAGTCACTCCCTGCCATTCTGAAAAGTAGCCATTTACTCCTACTCTTTGCTTCCTGCCTGCCAACCAGTTCTCAATCCACGTCAACACACTACCCCAAATCCCATGTGCTTTAACTTTGCACATTAATCTCTTGTGTGGGACCTTGTCGAAAGCCTTCTGAAAGTCCAAATACACCACATCAACTGGTTCTCCCTTGTCCACTCTATTGGAAACATCCTCAAAAAATTCCAGAAGATTTGTCAAGCATGATTTCCCTTTCACAAATCCATGCTGACTTGGACCTATCATGTCACCTCTTTCCAAATGTGCTGCTATGACATCCTTAATAATTGATTCCATCATTTTACCCACTACTGATGTCAGGCTGACCGGTCTATAATTCCCTGTTTTCTCTCTCCTTCCTTTTTTAAAAAGTGGGGTTACATTGGCAACCCTCCACTCCATAGGAACTGATCCAGAGTCTATGGAATGTTGGAAAATGACTGTCAATACATCCGCTATTTCCAAGGCCACCTCCTTAAGTACTCTGGGATGCAGTCCATCAGGCCTTAGGGATTTATTGGCCTTCAATCCCACCAATTTCCCCAACACAATTTCCTGACTAATAAGGATTTCCCTCAGTTCCTCCTCCTTACTAGACCCTCTGACCCCTTTTATATCTGGAAGGTTGTTTGTGTCCTCCTTAATGAATACCGAACCAAAGTACTTGTTCAATTGGTCTGCCATTTCTTTGTTCCCCGTTATGACCTCCCCTGATTCTGACTGCAGGGAACCTATGTTTGTCTTTACTAACCTTTTTCTCTTTACATATCTATCAAAACTTTGGCAATCTGTCTTAATGTTCCCTGCAAGCTTCTTCTCGCACTCCATTTCCCCTGCCCAAATCAAACCCTTTGTCGTCCTCTGCTGAGTTCTAAATTTCTCCCAGTCCCCGGGTTCGCTGCTATTTCTGGCCAATTTGTATGCCACTTCCTTGGCTTTAATACTATCCCTGATTTCCCTTGATAGCCACGGTTGAGCCACCTTCCCTTTTTTATTTTTACGCCAGACAAGAATGTACAATTGTTGTACTTCATCCATGCGGTCTCTAAATGTCTGCCATTGCCCATCCACAGTCAACCCCTTAAGTATCATTCGCCAATCTATCCTAGCCAATTCACGCCTCATACCTTCAAAGTTAGCCGCCTTTAAGTTCTGGACCATGGTCTCTGAATTAACTCTTTCATTCTCCATCCTAATGCAGAATTCCACCATATTATAGTCACTCTTCCCCAAGGGGCCTCGCACAACGAGATTGCTAATTAATCCTCTCTCATTACACAACACCCAGTCTAAGATGGCCTCCTCCCTAGTTGGTTCCTCGACATATTGGTCTAGAAAACCATCCCTTATGCACTCTAGGAAATCCTCCTCCACCGTATTGCTTCCAGTTTGGTTTGCCCAATCTATGTGCATATTAAAGTCACCCATTATAACTGCTGCATCTTTATTGCATGCACCCCTAATTTCCTGTTTGATGCCCTCCCCAACATCACTACTACTGTTTGGAGGTCTGTGCACAACTCCCACTAACGTTTTTTGCCCTTTGGTGTTCTGCAGCTCTACCCATATAGATTCCACATCATCCAAGCTAATGTCCTTCCTAACTATTGCATTAATCTCCTCTTTAGCCAGCAATGCTACCCCACCTCCTTTTCCTTTTGTTCTATCCTTCCTGAATGTTGAATACCCCTGGATGTTGAGTTCCCAGCCCTGATCATCCTGGAGCCATGTCTCTAATCCCAATCGCATCATATTTGTTAACATCTATTTGCGCAGTTAATTCATCCACCTTATTATGGATACTTCTTGCATTAAGACACAAAGCCTTCAGGCTTGTTTTTTGAACACCTTTTGTCCTTTTAGAATTTTGCTGTACAGTGGCCCTTTTTGTTCTTTGCCTTGGGTTTCTCTGCCCTCCACTTTTCCTCATCTCCTTTCTGTCTTTTGCTTTTGTCTCCTTTTTGTTTCCCTCTGTCTCCCTGCATTGGTTCCCATCCCCCTGCCATATTAGTTTAACTCCTCCCCAACAGCACTAGCAAACACTCCTCCGAGGACATTGGTTCCGGTCCTGCCCAGGTGCAGACCGTCCGGTTTGTACTGGTCCCACCTCCCCCAGAACCGGTTCCAATGCCCCAGGAATTTGAATCCGTCCCTGCTGCACCACTGCTCAAGCCACGTATTCATCTGCGCTATCCTGCGATTCCTACTCTGACTAGCGCGTGGCACTGGTAGCAATCCCGAGATTACTACTTTTGAGGTCCTACTTTTTAATTTAGCTCCTAGTTCCTTAAATTCGTTGCGTAGGACCTCATCCCTTTTTTTTACCTATGTCGTTGTGTCCTCCTTCGTGAATACCGAACCAAAGTACTTGTTCAATTGGTCTGCCATTTCTTTGTTCCCTGTTATGACTTCCCCTGATTCTACTGCAGGGAACCTACATTTGTCTTTACTAACCTTTTTCTCTTTACATATCTATAGAAGCTTTTGCAGTCCGTCTTAATGTTCCCTGCAAGCTTCCTCTCGTACTCTTATTTTCCCTGCCCTAATCAAACCCTTTGTCGTCCTCTGCTGAGTTCTAAATTTTTCCCTGTCCCCGGGTTCGCTGCTATTTCTGGCCAATTTGTATGCCACTTCCTTGGCTTTAATACTATCCCTGATTTCCCTTGATAGCCACGGTTGAGCCACCTTCCCGTTTTTATTTTTATGCCAGACAGGATGTACAATTGTTGTAGTTCATCCATGCGGTCTCTAAATGTCTGCCATTGCCCATCCACAGTCAACCCCTTAAGTATCATTCGCCAATCTATCCTAGCCAATTCACGCCTCGTACCTTCAAAGTTACCCTTCTTTAAGTTCTGGACCATGGTCTCTGAATTAACTGTTTCATTCTCCATCCTAATGTCGAATTCCACCATATTATGGTCACTCTTCCCCAAGGGGCCTTGCACAACGAGATTGCTAATTAATCCTCTCTCATTACACAACACCCAGTCTAAGATGGCCTCCCCCCTATTTGGTTCCTCAACATATTGGTCTAGAAAACCATCCCTTATGCACTCCTGGAAATCCTCCTCCACTGTATTGCTACCAGTTTGGTTAGCCCAATCTGTATGCATATTAAAGTCACCCATGATAACTGCTGCACCTTTATTGCATGCACCCCTAATTTCCTGTTTGATGCCCTCCCCAACATCACTACTACTGTTTGGAGGTCTATACACAACTCCCACTAACGTTTTTTTCCCTTTGGTGTTCTGCAGCTCTACCCATATAGATTCCACATCATCCAAGCTAATGTCCTTCCTAACTATTGCATTAATCTCCTCTTTAACCAGCAATGCTACCCCACCTCCTTTTCCTTTTATTCTATCCTTCCTGAATGTTGAATACTCTTGGATGTGGAGTTCCCAACCCTGATCATCCTGGAGCCACGTCTCTGTAACCCCAATCACATCATATCTGTTAACATCTTTTGCGCAGTTAATTCATCCACCTTATTACAGATAATCCTTGCATTAAGACACAAAGCCTTCAGGCTTGTTTTTTTGAACACGCTTTGTCCTTTTAGAATTATGATGTAGCGTGGCCCTTTTTGTTTCTTGCCTTTGTTTACTCGGCCTTCCACTATTGCTTTTTACCTTTCTACCATCTGTTTCTGACTCTATTACTTCACCCTGTCTCGCTGCATAGGTTCCCATCCCCCTGTCATATTAGTTTCAACACTCCCGAACTACATTAGCAAATGTTACCCCTTGGACCCATCAGTTCCAGTCCTGCCCAAGTGCAGATCGTCCCTTTTGTTCAGGTCCCACTTCCCCCAGAACTGGTTCCAATGTCCCAGGAATTTGAATCCCTCCCTCTTGCACCACTGCTCAAGCCACTTATTTATTCTAACTATCCTGCTCCCTCTACTCTGATTAGCACTAGGTTGATTCCTGAGATGAAGGGATTGATTTATGAAGCAGGATTGAGCCTATACTTGAAGTTTCGGTGATCTTATTGAAACGTATAAGATTCTGAGGGGGCTCGACAGGGTAGATGCAGAGAGGATGTTTTCCCTCGTGGGGGAATCTAGAACTAGGGGGCATAGTTTCAGAATAAAGGGTCGCCCATTTAGAACTGAAATGAGGAGGAATTTCTTCTCTGTGGGTTGTAAATCTATGGAATTATCTGCCCCAGAGAGCTGTGGAGGCTGGGTCATTGAATCATCATAGGCAGTCCCTCGGAATCGAGGAGGACTTGTTTCCACTCCCAAAGTGAGTTCTTCGATGGCTGAACAATCCGATACGAGAGCCACAAACCCTGTTAGAGGTGGGACAGACATTCATCGAGGGAGGGGGTGGGTGGGTGGGGCTGGTTTGCCGCGCGCTCCTTCCGCTGCCTGCGCTTGACCTCTTCACGCTCTTTGCGTTGAGACTCGAAAAGCTCAACACCCTCCCGGATGGACTTTATCCACCTTTGGGGGGGGAGGGGGGGTTCGACCAGGTGTCAGTGGTGATGTCGCACTTTACCAGGGAGGCTTTGAGGGTGTCCTTATAACGTTTCCGCTGCCCACCTTTGGCTCGTTTACCATGAAGAAGCTCCGCATAACGTATTTGCTTAGGGAGTCTCGTATCTGGCATGCGAACTATGTGGCCTGCCCTGCGAAGCTGATCGAGTGTGGTTAGTGCTTCAATACTGGGGATGTTGGCCTGTTCGAGGACACTGATGTTGGTGCGCCTGTCCTCCCAGGGGATTTGCAGGATCTTGCGGAGACATCGTCGTTGGTATATCTCCAGCGACTTGAGGTGCCTTCTATACATCGTCCATGCCTCAGATCCATACAGGAGGGCAGGTATTACTACAGCCCTGTAGACCATGAGCTTGGTGGTAGATTTGAGGGTCTGGTCTTCAAACACTCTTTTCCTCAGACAGCCGAAGGCTGCACTGGCGCACTGGAGGCGATGTTGAATCTCCGCATCAATGTCTGTCTTTGTTGCTAAGAGGCTCCCGAGATATGGGAAATGGTCCATGTAGTCGAGGGCCGCGCCGTGGATCTTGATGATTGGAGGGCAGTGCTGTGCAGCGGGGACAGGCTGGTGGAGGACCTTTGTCTTACGGATATTAAGCGTAAGGCCCATGCTTTCAGATACCTCAGTGAATACATTGACTGTATCCTGGAGTTCAGCCTCTGAATGTGCACAGACACAGGCATCATCCGCATACTGCAGCTCAACGATGGAGGTTGGGGTGATCTTGGACCTGTCCTGGAGGCGGCGTAGGTTAAACAGCTTCCCGCTGGTTCTGTAGTTTAGTTCCATCTCCATGTTCCCATTACTAATTCCGCGGTCTCGTCCTCTAAGGGACCAACATTTACTTTAGTCACTCTTCCTTTTTGTATACCTGTAGAAGCTCTTACTATCTGTTTTTATATTTTGTGCTGGTTTACTTTCATAGTCTATCTTCCCTTTCTTAATCATTTTTTTAGTCATTCTTTACTGACTTTTAAAAACTTCCCAATCTTCTGTCCTCTCACTAGTTTTGGTCACTTTGGATGCCCTTGTTTTAATTGGATACCGTCTTTATTTCTTTAGCCAGGGATGGCTTTCTTTTCTCTTGCATCCTTTCCTCCTTACTGGAATATATTTTTCTTGAGTTGGTGAAATATCTCTTTAAATGTACACCATTGTTCATCAACCGTCCCACACTTCAACCTGTCTGTTGATAAAACAACTTCAATTTATATGATGTTTTCAACACAAGAAAACATCCTAGGTTGTTCACAGATAAGTGTATGAAAAACAGTCGCAGAATCAAAAACGGGAAGCTTAGGAGAGGTGATCAGAAGCTTGGTTGAAGAACGGACTTGACGGGATAGGATATGTGTCGCAGAGTTTTGGACAAGTTTGAGTCCATGGAGGCTGTGAGCCAGCGAGGAGAGTGTTGGAGCAGTTAAGTGTGGAGGCGATCAATGCATGGATGATGGTTTGAGCGGCTGAGATGGGGGTGGAAATAGGTAGCCTTGGTGATGGATGGAATGTGGGATTTGAAACTCAACTCAGAATCGGACAGGATGCCAAAGCTGCCAATCGTAAGGTTCAACCCAAGAGTGTGGCACGAAGGGGGGAATGGGACCAGTAGCAAGGGACTGTGCTTTAGTCTTTGCAATCTTCAGTTGAGGGATGTTCAATTGAAGAAAATTAAGATGCATCAAAAGCAGTTTGACAACAGCAGATGGATGGGTTGGAAGAGTTGTTGGAGAGGCTGAGCTGGGTATGACTGATAAAAATATCGACGCTGTATGATGTTGCTGAACAAAGGTTGTAGAACCTTTCACCACCTCAGGATGGCAAAATGCTTTATGCCAAGGAATTAATTTTGAAGTGCAGTCACTAATGGGATGTGCTCAGAAGACAGATGGTCTCGGTTTAATGTCTCATTCGAAAGAAGGCCTTTTTGACACTGCAACACTCCCTCAGTATTGAACTGGTCAGTCTAGATTATGCACTCGAGCATCGAGTGGGGCTTGAATCCATGACCACCTGACTGAGGTGCGTGTGCTACCAGAGAGCTAAGGCTGACAATGTAAATGAGAAAAGAGGAGGGGCCATTGCCAGATTTTTGGGCGATTTGGAGGTGACTGTGAAGGAATGGGAAGGGATGCAATTGCTAGAGATGCTTTGGCTGCGTTCAACTCCGTGCAATTGGAAACCATGCAATGCCAGTCCCATGGAGCGAGACAACCGAGAGCGGCACAATCGACTGATGACCCATCGATGAATGATGAAAGTGGAGGTTGAAACTGACAGGGGAACGTGGGATATGAGGAAGTGGTCAGATGTAGCTTAGTCGTGATTGAGTGGTGCAGAAAGGCCATGCATGATGATGGGATTGAAGGGGTGGATGTCGATATGGGTGGTAGAATTTATACAAGGATGGGAATATATCCAGTTTGGGGGAGAACTGTCTCCAGTCGAGGTCAAGATTGAAATTGCTGCCTATAAGGAGCCATTTGCTGCAGACGCCAAGCAAAGGGAAGAAGGGCAATGTTTTGGGGGTGCAGTTGGCATGGCCTGGTGGGGTGTAGACGATGACTGTAGGAGGAAACGCTCGGGGCGATAAATCGAGCCTGGAGTGCCGGGCCCTGGAACGTCGTGGGCGAAGGTGCGGCGAATGAGGGTACGGGGCCCAGAAGAGCCAAGGGCCCAGGGCCAGCACGGGCCCAGCCCACACTGCGATATGTGTGAGTGCACAAGGTCGGTGCAGCAGAGCAAGTCTCCAGTGGTCCTGGTTAACCCTTGCCACTGGATAAAGGCCGAACTCTGTCGGGCCCGTGTGGTGGCTGGTGTGCAACGGTCACCCCACGTTAAACAAAAATCCACGCGCAGGCATCTTCCACCCCCTCAACTGGAGTTCAGGACTGGAACATCGGGTCCTTCATTGAAACATCTGTGAACTATTGTGGAAGCAAGTCTTCCTCGTTCCAGGGACCGCCTATAATGAGCGGGGAGCTTGAATATATATAAGGTAGAGATAGACAGATTTTTGAGCGATAAGGGAATAAAGGGTTATGGGGAGCGTGCAGAGAAGTGGAGCTGAGTCCCTGATCAGATCAGCCATGATCGTGTTAAATGGCGGAGCAGGCTCGAGGGGTTAAATGGCCTACTCCTGCTCCTATTTCTTACGTTCTTATGGAATGCTTTGTGCTTTCAGGGAGCAGCAGTAGCCGAGACCTGAGTGACGAGGATGACGAGAATGAGTTCTTCGATGCGATGGAGGATGTGGCAGAGTTTATCACAGTGCAGGCAGATTCACGGTACCACAGGTCAGTGTGATGCTGGGCGGTGGGGAGGGGAGGAGAGCGCTGGGTGGGGGGGGGGGGAGGGGAGAGGGGAGGAGAGCGCTGGGTGGGGGGGGGTGGAGAGGGGAGGAGAGCGCTGGGTGGGGGGGGGGGGAGGGGAGGAGAGCGCTGGGTGGGGGGGGAGAGGGGAGGAGAGCGCTGGGTGGGGGGGGAGAGGGGAGGAGAGCGCTGGGTGGGGGGGGAGAGGGGAGGAGAGCGCTGGGTGGGGGGGGAGAGGGGAGGAGAGCGCTGGGTGGGGGGGGGAGGGGAGGAGAGCGCTGGGTGTGGGGGAGGAGGGGAGGAGAGCGCTGGGTGGGGGGGGGAGGAGGAGAGCGCTGGGTGGGGGGGTGGTGGAGAGAGCGCTGGGTGGGGGGGGTGGAGAGAGCGCTGGGTGGGGGGGGGTGGAGAGAGCGCTGGGTGGGGGGGGGTGGAGAGAGCGCTGGGTGGGGGGGGTGGAGAGAGCGCTGGGTGGGGGGGGGTGGAGAGAGAGCGCTGGGTGGGGGGGGGGTGGAGAGAGCGCTGGGTGGGGGGGGTGGTGGAGAGAGCGCTGGGTGGGGGGGGTGGTGGAGAGAGCGCTGGGTGGGGGGGGTGGTGGAGAGAGCGCTGGGTGAGGGGGGTGGTGGAGAGAGCGCTGGGTGGGGGGGGTGGTGGAGAGAGCGCTGGGTGGGGGGGGGGGGTGGTGAGAGCGCTGGGTGGGGGGGGGGTGGAGAGAGCGCTGGGTGGGGGGGGGATGGAGAGAGCGCTGGGTGGGGGGGGGATGGAGAGAGCGCTGGGTGGGGGGGGGGGTGGAGAGAGCGCTGGGTGGGGGGGGGGGTGGAGAGAGCGCTGGGTGGGGGGGGGGGTGGAGAGAGCGCTGGGTGGGTGGTGAGAGCGCTGGGTGGGTGGTGAGAGCGCTGGGTGGGGGGGGGTGGTGAGAGCGCTGGGTGGGGGGGGGGTGGTGAGAGCGCTGGGTGGGGGGGGGGTGGTGAGAGCGCTGGGTGGGGGGGGGGGTGGAGAGAGCGCTGGGTGGGGGGGGGGGTGGAGAGAGCGCTGGGTGGGGGGGGGGGTGGAGAGAGCGCTGGGTGGGGGGGGGGTGGAGAGAGCGCTGGGTGGGGGGGGGGTGGTGAGAGCGCTGGGTGGGGGGGGGTGTGGTGAGAGCGCTGGGTGGGGGGGGGTGTGGTGAGAGCGCTGGGTGGGGTGGGGGGTGGAGAGAGCGCTGGGTGGGGGGGGGGGTGGAGAGAGCGCTGGGTGGGGGGGGGGTGGAGAGAGCGCTGGGTGGGGGGGGGGGTGGAGAGAGCGCTGGGTGGGGGGGGGGGTGGTGAGAGCGCTGGGTGGGGGGGGGTGGTGAGAGCGCTGGGTGGGGGGGGGGTGGAGAGAGCGCTGGGTGGGGGGGGGTGGAGAGAGCGCTGGGTGGGGGGGGGGGTGGTGAGAGCGCTGGGTGGGGGGGGGTGTGGTGAGAGCGCTGGGTGGGGGGGGGGGTGGAGAGAGCGCTGGGTGGGGGGGGGGTGGAGAGAGCGCTGGGTGGGGGGGGGGTGGAGAGAGCGCTGGGTGGGGGGGGGGGTGGAGAGCGCTGGGTGGGGGGGGGGGTGGAGAGAGCGCTGGGTGGGGGGGGGGGGTGGTGAGAGC